>NW_028277172.1:16171250-16475500 GCF_051122295.1 Plectrocnemia conspersa
ATTCACACAGTTTCGCTTAGGTATCAACTAGAGAGTATCCATATCATTTAAGGTAGGTCCTTTATCCGTTTATCCGCAGTGCCGTCATTGAACGCCAGCGTACTTATTTTATTTATCGTGGCAAAATGCGGATCTGTCATACATATTCATTTATCCCCAAACGTTTGTTAATTACGGTCTGCCTGTATACATAAATACATACATATGTACATGCATACAAAACGTATTATATGAAGCGGGTCGAAAAAGGCGTCGCGGCGCCCTATTGCGATTGGGCGTCGTTAGTAAATTTCGCAACTGGAATGAATTGAAACGTTGGTTAATTCATTATATTGATTGATTATACCGCAATGTGTTTGTGTTATTGGTGCGCGCTAATATGAGAACGCGCTAATTAGGCAGAACAATGGGCGTGTATTGGAATATAAATGTAATATTCGGCCCTTTATATAAGCAAGAAACTCAAATTAATGGCATAAAACAGCAGTTTTCATATATCAAGATTAGTGGCAATGAACATGCTGTTCCTTCAAATTCGTTATAAAATATTTAGGCATGTATAGGTAATCAGATTAGAGTAGAGTAGGGCAAAAGTGTGCAATTAGTTTTTGATTCAATATCAACAGTGGTAAGAGTCAAAATTACATTTAAACGCTGTGATGGTAAAATAGATTCTATTTTGGGATTTATAGAATAATATATAACTTGAAATTTTAATTGATTCTCTGAAAACATTCCTCTGTAAAGCAATGTATATATTATTGTTTGGGTAATATATAATACTTTCCATTAAAAATGTTGTTTTTTATTTAGAATAAAAAATGTTTTCTATAAAATGGGATTACCTTATTTACAAAATATAACATCGACGTGCATTCGCTATTGATGATCATAATAATAAAATAATAAATAAAAAAGGTCTTTAATAATAAATCAATATTAAAAAAAAAATTTATTGATGTTTTATCAACAAATTGTGGTAAAAAGAGATAGTTTAAAAAAGGTGCAGTTAAAATTTAATTAACCAATATATCGTATTCTAACAAATGCAAAAGTTACATTGCTCGATTGCTTTTACTAATCATCTTGAGGAAGTTTTCAAACCCAACGAAGCTGAAATATAAGACAACGACACAGGAAGTGAAATAGGAAACCACGAAAACGAAGAAATAAAATATATAACACCAACAGAAGTAGCTATAGAAATATTAATTAAAATTGGGCACCTGAATTTGACTCAATAACTGTCAAAATTATGAAGAAGCTTCCAAAAAGGCAAAAGTTAAACTAACATTTTTAATTAACGCAGTGTTTAGATTAAAACATGTGCTCAGTGCCTGGAAGATAGCAGAAATAATAATGATACCCAAGCCAGGATAACCATTAAACGAAATAAAATCGTACAGACCTACTCGTATATCATTACCACCAACAATATCTATTCGAAAAACTGATTTTAAAAATAATGAAACCCATAACAGAGAAGAAAAAAAAGCCGTGTAAAAAGTCCATGGCGTTTAAAGATGGCGAGTAATGATGTGGCACCTTTGGCAGAGGGAGAAGGTACTTGTACTAAAAAAACTTGAAAGATTTGTTTAGTGATTAAATAATGTGACGAAGAAGAAACTTTTGTCATAATAAATGTAATGAACATGCTAAATGTAACAAATGGTTTAGTTATTTTAAACGTCACTTTTTCCAAAAAACAGACTAGAAAGCCTAAAAATATTTTATAAAGAGAATATACAAAATTGTTCTTATTATAACAGCTACCAAAAAATTGAGCTATTCGAAGCTCTAGTGCCTTAAATAAAAATATGAGTAACTTATTTCGAAGCTAATCAAATTCATTAAGGTCCATGGTGACTTTGTTAAGGAAAAAAAGTAATTAAAGCATATAAGGATCTATAAAAATATTTTCTAGACTTCATATCTATACTCTTTCACTATATTTCGTATATAAAGTTATTTAAAATTATTATATACTTATTTAACAATCATATAACTTGAATAGTTTTAGTACTGAAATGGATTTCTTTATGTATGTATATACTGATTGTTATCTATTGACGAACATTTATCTCTTTTCTAACGTCACTTTGCTATAACAAAATATCGCATACATCCATGTCGCCATAAACGAGTTTCTCCTTACTCATATTTCTCGGAGACGTAATAAAAAAAGTAGCAGCAACACTCCAAAGTTCATAATTTATAAGCAAACGGCCATCGAGCTCCTTCGGCGACGACGGGCTCGATATGTTCTCCACTTTATTAAATATAGAAGGAGCGTAGTGTTTTTTTCCTCATCTCTTTCTTATTCTTCTTCTTGTTCTACTCTTGTGCCCTTCTACCGTGTTGTGTCAAGAGCAACTTTAAACGTCAGCGACCCGCCGTGTAAACTTGGCCCTAAATCCGCCAAGTTGGATGCGCGAGACCCATATCGAGATTTAGATGTTAAAACTTTCCCTATCTTAACGCGTTACAGTTTTCCTTTATTTTTTGGGACCCCCATCCCGTCCGTCGCGCCCACTGCTCCGCCCCTGTCCCCGTTCTTTCAATTTCATATTCATGCTTTTTGTTATTTATTCACGTTTTGAAAACTTTTCGTGCCTTCGTTTTCTTACTGCCATATTTTAGTGGAATATTTTATTTTTCCTAGGGGCTCTTCTGGTGTATGGGCAACATCCGTCTTGTCAGCCTTACGACGCCATTACACTCCGAAAATTCTGTACTTTTATTTAAAAATAAAATAAAAAAAAACGACGCCAACCGCCTCGGCTTTGTTTTTTATCGCCCTCCTAATACGGCGAAACAATTATTTTTTTCATTGCACACATTGCACGCACGAACGTTAAAACAGCCATTAAACAGATTAAAATTATATATTTTATGAAAAGAAAACATTTACACAATATTCATTTGTTATAATTATACATATTGAGGTAATTATATATTGCATTGAAAAACTACATTGTATAGCAAATAAAAATTATCCTAAATACAACTTAAATGCTTGCTACAGAGCATATTTTTAGATATTTTAAAATTTTAAAGGCCACAAAATGACTTAAGAATTTAATTTTATGTTTAATTACAGTAAATTGCAATGAATTGCTTACAAATTGCTATACTTACACAAGCGTGGATAGCCTGAATTGTTTTATTTAAATACAGAGATTTTGGATTTTTAATTTTTTTGTTATAAAAATTATAATTTTACTTGATAAAAATATTGCAATGCAGCTTTAAATCGTCGCTTTTCAATAACCTCCGTACAAAAAGTGTTATATTATCAAAAATAACATTTTAGAAATTTTTAGTTAATGGTAATATACCAGCGATTAACGAAATCTATTGTGAACGGCGCAAATAACAGTATAATGTCTGTTTTTATGCTATGAAATCTTATTGCAAAATAGAGATAAAAATGCCTATAGCATGTAGCAGGTACAAATAAATTTCATTGTTGATTGATTTATGCAACCCATGACGCTTTGCAACTGAAAAGCCTGTAAGCTATTATTTAATAAACACAAAGCTTCTAGTTTCACCACACATCATCCATGATTGTTTAATCAGTCAAAAAGGAGAAGGATCTTAATATTCTATTATTTTTCAAACCATTCCTCTAGACACAGTACAAAGAAAACGTATATAGTATATATATATAATTATATACATTTATCGTATAAATTTGTACGGCTGGAATTTTAAATGTTATACTTATCCACTTTGCCTTTTAAACTTGAAAATACGTATTTAAAATAGATGTGTTTGCAAAAAAAAAAGTCGCAAATGACAACATTTTACTTTTAACGTCTTCACTAGAGCCATCAATTGCTTTTTAAGTTCATCCATTTGCCCTTATATTAAATTATTTTATATGATTTTGAAGCCTCGTCATGGGAATTGGTTCATATAATGTGAAAAATTAACCAACCATAAATAATAAATCCTTTTGGTAATTCAAGCTAAAAACACATTTTCACAATTAAATTTGGATTTTTCTGAAAATCTATTTTATTATAAACGCTGTACATACGTCTATAATAATTATTACAAACATTTATTTTATTATTATATTTCTTTTCTTTAATTTTTTCTGATATTGATCTAGCAATACATAAATTCACGCTTGAAAATACAGACCGATGGCACGACATGATTATCGTGGTCTGCACAACTGTTGACGGCCGATGAAACAGCATGTACACCACGTTTTCGTCCACAGTTACTGTCTCGCAATACAAACCCTGTGCCACGATATCGTCAAGCATTATTAGTCTATTTCACAACCCATAAGTCATAAGAAAGCAGAAACCCTTAACAAAAAAAATATATATTAAAAATGCTGTTTAAGAGAAGTTTAACCGTTTAACCATACGCTTAAGAATCGTGACTTATATTCAATATTAAGCAGTTTTGTCCCAAGCAATGCATTATTAGATTAGCTAGAGTACAGCATGTGATTTCATTATGTATTCGCACAAGTCAGATTTAATCATACCTGACAGCATCCGCCACGACGTCATGCAAATTTCCTTAGTGTAGCCACACTACAGTTGCATACTTATACGCAGTATAAATAAATAATTAATAATATAATATAACAAATAATAATCGAAAGTAAATTATTTAATGATTAAAAAGAATTTACTTTTTCAGATCTGGTCGCGAAATAATAAGAGTAAACATTTTAAAATAGACAGATGATGCTGACTCTTAATATAATCACATCAATAGGCAAATTAGTATTGTTTAATGATGTTTAAAGCCAAATAAAACCAATATATATTAAAAGCATAATCTATATTATAATATATAATATATGTTGTATCGTGTGTATATTTCTTACGTATTATTATTATTATTTATTTGTTAATTTAGAAGTTTAAGTTTAAGAACCTTTTTTATATTTTTGCTAGTTAAAGAATTTCCCTCTTAATATTTTTTATGAAGTGGTTTGGGAGGGGTTGGTACTTTACACTAATTATAGTGTTTTGAAATACTCTTGACAAATTATAGGGTAAAGGTTCTCGGTCCGATAATACATAATATGCTTTACAACATCGTAGCACAGGTGCAAATCATTTTTACGAGTGTCATGATTAAATTATCATGATAAAACACATGCCTTCTTTATTGGCCAACTAAATCAATTGATTTCAATTTATTTTTATCAATTGATTTTTTCAAATTTCGTCAATTGTAAATTTACTCTTGATAGTTAATTTCACTGTGACGATATTTGCAGTGGACAAAACCGAGTGTTTACACCTAGATTTTTGTAAAATTTCTCAGACTTGCTTCTAGCAAACACTTGGATGTTTTTTGTTTTGATGATCCTAAAGGTTCTAACAAAATAATCACATCTTAACATTCTTAAATCTTCCATCTTTAGTTTTGTCAATTAATTATTTGTTACTGTGAATTCTTATAATATCTTGATACTTTAAATTAGTATCACTATAATTTTATTAATTATAAAAAATGTAATATCTTGATTTAAAAAGCATTGAAATTGAATAACTAACAATTGGTAACCTGATATAAATAATTCAAGTCGAAACAAATTAGTTCAGAGAAATTGTAAATTGTTGAAGTGGCAATTAATACCATACCTTAGCTGATTTTAGACAAGCTACTAATAACATAACACATATTTGGCAAATAAAATTTAAAAAAAATGATATACTATACCTTTATATAGTATGCTTGTTATAAAAACAATGCCAACTAGTCTAGAATCAGAAAAAAATATCTTTAACAAAAGTGATCTGTATTAAAATTTATTCTAGCTTATTAGGCTCACTTAAATTATTTTTTAATGAAACCTAAGTTATAAATTACACTTATACTTTTTCTATTCATATTTTTATCATTTTCACTTTTCAATACTTTTGATGTTATTGATTTATTACTAGGTTATTAACCGCAAATTTTAGTTTAGATTGAATATTAATGAATTGAAGATTTACATGCCCAAGTTCAATCATCGGATAATTTTTTTGACTAGATATTCTAAACTGAAGGATATTTAACTGTTGTATTCAATAACTTGTAAATTATAGCTTTAGTATTGTAGTTAATGAATTGTAAACTAAGAGCGACTATATTAAAATTATTATTTATTTCATTATTTGTATACATTAAAAAAATATTAAAGCAGAATTTAAAGCTAAAATCTTAATTACCTTTTTGAAATTATAAAAATATACGAGATACGCATCTCTCATATAATACGATTATGGAAATTACTATTTTAAAGATAAATATGTTTTTTCAACTAAAACGCTTTTAAATTTTAATTGAGAGTAATTTAGGTTTCAAATAAAGCTTTTAAAGATGCATAAGTGATACAGTAACTTAATTTAAATTTAATTACTGACGGGTAAAATTTTATGACAAAAAAATAAACCAGACGGTTTTTTAATGTCATATTTCCAAAGGTCCTTTGTATGCTGATGACCGCAAGATATTCTTTAAAATACACGGTTAAAAAGGGTTTTCATTTAAAATACATTTAGTACGCGCGAGCTATTTCAACTAACATCTCATTAAATTGTCAATGTTTCAGTCGTTTAACATAATTTCGTACTTACAAATGGATTTCGTTAATGGACTCGTTAACGTACTTTGTCATGCATAGTTCGAAGGGAAATTTGTTATTAAAATTAGAAATTTGCTATGCAAATTGATATATAAGTGAGCAATATCGTTACATATAATACGTATACATTTTGATTATAATATAACTTAATGCAAGTAGATATTTTAACGCATACTTGCATTGAATTATAGATGTATATTTGTTTCAATAATTGAGCTTAATAAAACTGTATTTTTTACTTGATTATCATGAATTGGTTTAAAACATATTTATTTATTTTATTTATAATAAAATAAGAATATAATAAATTTATAAGCATATATTTAGAAGTGCCCAAAGCCATATGCGTATAAAAAATTCTCAGCATATTGGCTTCTATATATTGAACATAAACAAACTTTTGGTAACTCAAGATATTGCTATACGAGAAAGCACTTAAACGTATAATATATTATTTTACGTAGTGTATGTAATGTTATATATATAATACACGTATATTAAAATAACAAAACTGTATGTTAGTTCAGGCAGCATATAATATTTTTGACAGATATTTTATAAAAAATATCTCATTATAACATCTAGTGTTATTGAATTCTTTGGATGTCAATCTGGACAAAAAATTTTAAAGTGCGACATAATTGTATCTGCAGTAAATAGTACTTTTGTTAGTATTTAAAACATTTTATAAATTTGTTAACCATGTTTAGAATAATTGTTTTAATGTTATTAAATGGATTTACAAAAAAATACTATAATTTTAAAATATATAAAATGGCTTGGCCGAAAAAGATGATAAAAAATAAATTATTGGTATTTAAAGAAATATAAAAAAGTATTTAAGACAAGCAAAAAATATATTTTTTTTGCTGCACTCTGAGTGATCGAAGCAGTTTAAAACCCAGTAAAAATATATTCATTTAAATTTAAATAATTTTAGAAATTCTAGAGGTCATGAAAATTATTTTATCTGAAATTAGGTTATTATAAAAAAATATAAATTAGTAAGTGATTGAAAAAAAGATCTATTTTACGATCATATTTCTCTCCCGTTATAATTTCTCAAGTCAAAGAAGCCTTGAGAAAACAGTTTTTCTGTACTTCTAAAGGTCGATTATTTTTTAAAAAGAAGGTTTTTAAGATTTAGCTAACGTTTCTTTGAGTTCATATTAAATTCTCGTATATTCCAAGTCCATGTGATATTTAAGAAGTTCTGATGAAAATTTGGACCTAAGTAAGGTTCTGTGGCATGGTTTTGTCTAATAAGTGACTACAAAAAAGAGGAGGAGACCAACGTCTTCACTTTCCTTTGATTCCTTAACTAGATGGTTTGGGGTGAAACTGGAATGTCATAAATATCTTATGAAATTATTTTACCTAATAAATAAAGTGCGGTTCGTTCGAGATTATCTAAATTTGGCAAAGGTGTCTATTACTTGCTCGCTAGGAGACGATATTTTAGCGTCTAACAGTCAAAAGTGTTTGCTTGCATACTGTTTCAAAAGTTATTGCTTTCAGCAAAAAGTTGTTGAGCTGGCGTTTGATAAAATTACTCCATTTATGTTTAATATTATTTTAGCACCTTTGAACGGTTATTGTACAAAAAATTGCAAAGTGATGATTATGGGTATTCCTGATGATATTGTAACTGTTTATTTTACTTCTTCTGTAAATTTTCAGAATATTTTTTTAAATCTCGTATCATTGTCACTTGGATTGAGTAAAGTTTTATTATAACCCTGCTTTAAAAACGTTTAATTTTGCTACTTTAAAAATTAAGCTGGTAAAAGGTAATCTTATATATATGCTCGTACATATATTTTATAAGTCTAAGACATATAATACGACTAATGTGATTCAATATAGCAAAAATCTGCATACGTCAGATGGGTATATGAAAATGGGTCTCCGCGGAAAATTATGAGCGACAAAGAAATCTCGCAATATTAACTGCGATTCAAATTACTTTATTTTTCAGCTTATTTTGCGTTTTTCGTCTTTTTCCCGCTTTTCCCAGTCGGTCCCCGTCCCACCGAATTTTCATACCCACCATCCACCAGCCACCCTGTAAGATTCGCTCGTATTTCAACCCCCTCGCCATTTGCGTCCATCAAGCTTTATTATAATATAATAAATACAGAATTCGGCGAGGCGTGGTGACGTTTTGATTTCTAAGCGATCTCCTTTGTTTCAATGGCGCGCCTAAGAATGATTTTCGATCAAAGAATACGACATAGCTATGGTGAATATATTGCATAATAGGCAAAATGTTAATGTACAAGATCCGTTGGGACAACAAGCAATTAACGAGACAAAGATATATGTATAACTCACCTAATATATATTACAATAATGATGATTTAAGTATGGCAGATATCACACCATCAAAATAATTTAATAAAGGTAAATTCATTCTAATTAAATGTAGCACATTGATAAATATGTTTGTAACAACTGTTCGCGCACGGCATATAACGTTTAATGGTAATAAAAAAAGCAAGATTTAAGGATTATTTCAGCTTTTAGGTCTGGTCTTTTATTTTTTACTGTCATGATAGACTTTCGAGTTTCGGAAAAAAATTCGTGCTTCAACAATTTTACTGAGTTTTGATTTTCACTTAGCAGCACAGCCTCAAAGCTATTTTCTATTTAGGTAAAATTAATTGAATATCCATTAGCATTGAGACAATTAATACATATTTAAAGTTTTTGGTTAAGTTTTTCAAGAATTTTCGGTGTCAGTAGACAATAGGTGAATTGCCCTCTCAATAAGAAGGTGGACCCTAGCTCATTGCTGCTTTTAAGAGTTCTTGTTCTTTAGTTGTAATTATACGAAAGCCCCAGTAAGATCCTTAGCATTAAAGTTGCCTCCGGCAAAGAACTTGCTTCCGAGAGATTTGAAAATTTCTGTGTAATTTTATTTTATATCATTAAGATTTGGTGGACTATAAACCGCTGAGACGGCACACTGTGTTTTTTTTAATAATTCTTAAATTATATCTGTAGAATAGTTCAGATCTTTATCATGTTTTATGTTTTTTCTAATGATTACAGCTGATCTGCCTTTCGCGCAATTAACGGGGTATACTGTATGATACAATTCAAATCAACGAATGCACAAAGCATTTCCAAAGATTTAAAGGAGCAAAAACTTTGCAACCTTGAAAATTAAACTAAAAACCAATTTGGTAAAAAAAAAAATCCGTTTTTAACTTTTTAAAGATCTGAGCACTTAGTTTTCTTAATAGTCAATACTATACGAAGAAAGCAATTGCGTGGAAGGCGAATGTGAGATTTGTGTAACATATGTTTTGGAGTTTATATTTTTTTTATCTAAAGCCATGGATACGTTAGTACTAGAGTCTCCAATTACTCGAACCATCAACTACTCGAGTATCGAATATTAAAATTTTAAAATACTCGAGTACTCGAGTACTTTCGAGTATTTACCAAATGTACAAAAATAGCTATTATTTAAATTCGTGCACATATAAATAAATAAATAAAATACTTAGTATGTTAATTTTTACAATTATTTTAACTTCACGAACATACTTTTTAAAAAAAAAATAATGCAAAAAGTGTCTCGAATTTAATATTACTGCTAACCTTTGGTTTTATTATTCCCGTTATGGAAAAAACCCTTTCCGTTGCTGTTGATGTTGGTCTTATTGTCATTAACGCGTTGGATAAGGCTTCTAATTTATATCTGTTCGCTTTTTATAGATATAAAATTTTTTGAACTCTCTTTTTATGTTCTCTTCTTTCATTCCCTTCTCTGCTTTTCTCTTATTTCCATCGACTATTGACAAAATAGCATTTTGTAATTCTTCTTGAATAGATTTTTTTTCTTAACAATATACAATATTCTACTCCGTCTGATTAATGCGAAGAATTTAAATCTATATCCTTCGAAGATGTATTTGGGTGAATCCCTTTCACTCTAGAGCTAAACAGTTCGCAAAGAACTGACTTTACTTTAAATGCCTTTAAAACACACAATTGTTTTGATTTATATTTTAAGCTGAGGGATCAGTATAAACAATTTACAACACTTTACGCTACAACTGCATAGTCATAAAACCTAAATCTTTTTTAGATATTTCATATTGTTCATTGCCATAAATTAGATAAGTCGGGACTGTCGAACAAAAAACACAAAAGAAATTTCTCCATCGTACCCACTAACATTGCCGACGACCGGAACTATGCAACTATGGAACTATGAAAAAATTATACCTGATAGTAACCGCTTTAACTCGGGACTTCGGGAATAAACGCCAAATAAAAGCAAGACGTTAACCTTTACCGGACCGAGTTAAAGTTATTTTTGTTTCTGAAATATTTCAAAATTTTTTAATTTCGAGTATTAATCGAGTAATTTTCAAAATACTCGATTATCAAGTACTTGAAAAATAGACAATTATACTCGAGTATCGAGTACTCGATTACTCGAATTGGAGACTCTAGTTAGTACAAAACAATTTACAATTTTGTAGCAATTTTACAATATATTTTTTTTTCTGATATTAAAAATTCATATATTTGTAATCAATAACCAAATATCCTGTTTTATGCAGTTCTATGTTTATCAATACTATATTTTATTTAGTTATATTGTTTATGTATTGGCAGTAAGCTCCTAAGCTTTACACAAACATAATAAATAAATAGAATATGCAAATATTTATATTATATTATTAGAACCAAGAAAAAATATCGCACCGTATAGCTTTAAAGCAAAAATGTGCGAAATTGATCCGATTACGTAACTGTGAAAGTACAGCCGACGTAATACAACCGTTACAGGCTATGATTAATCGCGTGTCACTTTTAATTAATTTCGTTTACGAACAATGGAGTGTGAACGTAACAATTTTTCACGGTGTCACATTACGGGCTCGTAATGACAGCACATTGCAAAACTCATCGCTTTTCACCGAAAATGACATACGCTGTTGGTCTGCACATATGCGGTTTTCACGTGAAACACAATACGATGCCCACACAGACACAAGTTGCAATTATGCAAATGCGTCCATTGAAACCTTTGAAAACGTTCAAACTTTGCATCACTGTCGAAAACGTTGCACTACCACGTACGACTTATTACTACTTTTTTTTTTATAAAAGTTTATTTCTTAAATAGACATAGGTAAAATAGCATACAGATATATTAAATGCACAATACTGGTTCATAACCATTTACATTGTTTACAAATTGTTAAGTTATACAATAACATAAAAAGAATAATAAATTATACGAGAATATACTAAATTAAAAGAAAAATACATAAAACCTTTTACAAATTTAAAAAAAATCCAAAAAAAAAAAAAAAATTTTTGGAAAAGAATGAAGCAGATGAGAAAAACAAATTATACAAAATACATAATATACAAAATAAAACACATACAAAGGTAAATAAACCTAGCCCTGTAGACCTGAAACTGATGACACTGTGATGAGCTTAACTGCATCAAAGCAATATGTGCTTAGGCATTTTATGTTTGTATTTAAATTTAAGTTTTGCTTTGTCGTAATCACCGATTCTTGAAATTAGTGGGTTTGCGTGGTCTCGCGAGATTTTTTTATAGTATTTTTCGGTTTGATAATAACAGTATTCTTTAATGGTAGGAATTAAATGTTTGGTGTGGAGTTTTTTAAGGTTAGTATAAAACGGTGTATTATAAATTATTTTTATGGCTTTATTTTGAATTACTTGAAGTTTATTAAAATTACTATTACTCGCGTTACTCCACACTGAACAAGCGTAAGTTAAAACAGGTCTGATTAATTGTCTATAGACTAGAATTTTATTTTTTATTGTAAGCGCACTTTTTCTATTAAATATTGATTTTAGAGCCGCAATGGCGCCGAGCCCTTTCGACCGGAGTTCAGTTATATGTTTATTGAATTTTAGTCTGGAGTCCAGGTGTATACCCAGATATTTAACGCTCGCTCTCCATTCAATGTTATGCCCTTGTTCACTTTTAATGGGTGCAGGCAAGGGTTGTCTACGTTTAGTGAATATTATTGCTTCTGTTTTGTCTTGATTAATTTTAATTCTCCATTTCATAAAATATTTTTTTAAGTTTTCAAGGGATTTTTGAAGTTTAACTGCAATAGGTTTAAGACCATAAGAACTAGTAAGGATTGCAGTGTCGTCAGCGTACATTGAGAGTTTAGTATTTTTTAACATTGGAATATCATTAGTATATAGAATGAAGAGAAACGGGCCAAGTATACTTCCTTGAGGAACACCAGCTGGTATTTTACGCGGTGTCGAAAATGTATTATTTAGCGAAACAACATAGCTTCGATTCTTCAGGTAAGACCGTAACATGTGAATAATGTAATAGGGAGTTTCATATTTTAAAAGTTTATACATTAATCCATCATGCCATACTGTATCAAAAGCCTTTTCCATATCTAATAATAAAAGACCAGAACTTTTTTTCATATTAAAATCGGCAGATATGTGCTCTGTTAATCTATTAAGTTGATGCGTAGTCGAGTGATTTTCGCGGAAACCAAATTGCTCATTAATGAGTTTGCTATTAAGAGATTCCTTTAATCGAGATAATATAATTTTTTCAAATAATTTGCTAAATGAGGGAAGTAAACTTATCGGGCGGTAGTTAATTGGTATGTTATCTGCTTTGCCAGGTTTTTTTATCGGATGAATTTTTGCCGTTTTCCAGATTATTGGGAAATATCCAAAAGATAAGCATGAATTAAAAATGTTATTTAAGTACTTAAAGCAAACAAAAGGAAGGTTTTTAATCAATATATTCTCTAATTTATCTATACCTGGAGCCTTTCTATTTGATAATCGTTTAACAATACTAAGAATTTCTGATATGCCGACTTGGTTAATGGATTTTTTATCTATTGGAGTTTTACTAATATCTTTAATTGCCCGGTCTACTTTATTTTGGGTTTTTTGGTCAATGTAATTTTGCGTAAGTTGATAAGATGTAGAAAATGTCTCAGCTAAAATCTCGACCTTCTCCTGAGTCGTGTTAGCTACGTTGTTTCCGGTTTTTAAAGGTGGTATATTTGAGTTTTTATTTTTAAGCGATTTCGTCATTCTCCATAAGGAATTATCTCCCGGTTTCAAAGCTTTTAGTTTACGCGACCACGAAGCGTTTTTGATGTTTTGAATTTGAACGCGAATTTCATCAGTTAGTTTGTTAATTAGAGTTTTAAGTTGGGGCGATTTATTTTTGTGCCATTGCTTTCTCATATTATTTTTAATTTTAATACGTTTAATTATTTCTGGGGTGAGTTCTATGTTATTCCAAATATTTTTACGCGACGGAATTGATGATATTTTGGCCTGCTCGATCACGGATGTTAAGTAATGAATATCATCGTCAATAGTTTTAGTGTCATTTGAGGTATAATTCTGTCGTTTAATCAATACCCGAGACTCTACTATGCTTCTGAATCGCTTCCAATCAGCCTTTGCATAATTGAAAACGACCTCAGACACCATCTCGACCTCACCGTCCAACGTAAAGAATACTGGAAGGTGGTCCGAGGACAGAGCCTGGATGCAGTGCATGTTTGAAATCCGGGAATTACCCTTGACCAACGTTATGTCCAGAATTGACGGAGTCGTGTGGTTGGTAGGATAATGCGTTGGGGATTTCGGAAAATTTACAGTAGTGTCCGTATCGTGTAAATAATCAAAGATTAATTTACCGGATCGATTCGCACCGGGGCAATCCCAATGCATGTGTCTCGCGTTAAAGTCTCCAGTTAATATCACGGATTCTCCAAGACGAAACACATCATCAAGGTCACCTCGAAGCAACCTGTCACCGGGAGAATTATACCCCGCGACAATTATTATTAATTTATTATCGTGTTTAATTTGTATCGCGACAGTTTCAAGATTAGTCGTGTTTGTTGTAATGCGCGCGTGTTTAATTGATTTTTTTACAAATATCGCGACCCCTCCGCCTGGCCTTGAGAGACGGTCCCTCCGGAGGCAGACAAAGTTCGGTATAAAAACGTTGACGTGTGGTTTGAGGTAAGATTCGGTGATTACGACAATATCAATTTTGTACTCACTGATCAGCAGTTCCAGTTCTCCAGTTTTATTTCGGAATCCGCGTGAATTCCACGTCAAAACGTTGAGCCCCACCTTAGAAGAGCACATCGAGATATTCGACCATCATCAAGGCGATCTCCATTTTGCTGGCACACTTTCCAGCCTTGGTCCTGATTTCTTGAAGGACGAGCAACATCCTGCGTAGCTCTGAAGTTGGCATTGTGTCTGAGAGGGGCTCCTCAGGCTGCCTGGTTTGGGGACGTTGTGGCGCCTTGTTTATTGGTGCTGGTGCGGCGCCAACCTGGGCGTTCCATGAAGTGGCTGATGAGATCACTGCTGGGGTGGTTGAGGTTTTTACCAACGCTGGTTTCGTTGGTTTCAGTGCAGGAAATTGCGCTTGCTCGAGGTTGAATATGTTGTTCGGCTGCGACGAGTGAACAGTGGGAGTCGGTCTCTGTTGTCTCTTCTGAGTTTTCTGTAAGTATTCTAACCTACGAGGGCAGTCCTTAAAATTGGCCGGATGGTCTCCTCCACAACCAGTGCAGATGGCGGGTGCTTCTCGGTCCTTCTTAGAGCACTCGTTCGTGGCGTGGTTTCCGGGGCATTTGACGCACCTGGGAGCTCGTTGACAATTTCTTGCAGCGTGGCCGAATTGTTGACACCTGAAACATTGCGTTAAATGCAACTTATTACGCTTGTACTTTTCAAGCGTGGCCTTGGTGAAGCAAACGTACCGGATGCTTCTTATAGTGCTCGTTGTTGTATTAGCCGGAAACTGGACAAGGTAGAGCCTGGAGTCTCCTTGTTTCTCGGTCTTGGTCTTCATTGCCGTCACCTTGACGACGCTAAGTCCTTGACGTTCGAGATCTGCGGCAATGTCTTCGGTGGGGACCTCTGGGAGCCCTCTCAGCACGGATTTCACTGTTTTATCGTCGTCGGCGGTGAATGTGTGAAAGGCGCGTTGGCCCTTCAGTCCATCCATTAACAACGCGCGTGCTTCAAACGACGCGCAAAGTACTGACACATTGCCACTTCCCGTGTATCGCAACGAGAAGTTCGATGTTTTTGTGATCGACTTAATTAAGTCGATCGTCTGGAGGTGTGTTCCCGTGATCTCTACGATCACAGGCGGTATCCTCTGCTGCTTCCTTTCGATCACTTCGGGAAGCTTTTCATACCTGTTTTGGCTCGTGGTCGGAGGCATCTTAGCATCCTGGGAAACTTTCGATGTCTTTTTGGGTACCTGCCACTCGTGGTCTGGCAGGCCTGAAGTTGATTGTGAGGCGTTTAGGTACGCCTTCAACGTTCCAAGAGAACGCTTGCGCGTCTGCGCCTTCTTCATGGCGCTGTCTTTGTAGCTAATTGCAGTGGGCGTGTCTATCGTTGCAGAACGGTAGCGGGGGTGTCCTTCGTACGATAACGGAGCGAAGCGCGAATGCGACCGCTCGCGTCAACAGCACAGAGTGGACTGTGACTTATTACTACTACTCACTACACTGTGTATGTGATAATTCGAGTAATGATTCAGATTAGGGGCGATGTTGTGTGAGCTTAGTTCATAGCTATTTAATGAAAAGTGACATTTAGTTTCTAAAAGTTGATTATAAGCTTAGCTCTAATTAGTGATGAAAATTCAGGATTGTTGCATACAAACTCAACAGCTCCTTAAACAATCTGATTATTTTAATAATAAAATATATTTTTATTAATATTGTAAAAAATATACTGAAAATTCAATAGTTTTTTAAGACATATCCATAAGTACGCTAATCGAATATGACTTTATACAATTTAGATTTGCAAAATTCAATTGTCTAATCGTTTCCGGAGCTTAATGGACCCTCAGTGCTTTACGTAAAGGAAACGTGCCGAGCTTGCAAATGCGACTAAAATGCACTTCGCAACGTGTACCACCAACAAAAATCGATTACAACTCTCTGAAATTGCAGATAAAGTAATTTTTGACGCGGTTTCAAATAATGAAAAAGTAGATTTCCAACTTACAGACTTATGTGTATGGCTAAGTATTATCACTACGCTGCAAAAAAAAATATGCTTGAGATATAAATATTTGTATACTATCCTATATTTTACATCTTAAAAATAGTATAGTTAGAAAAACCGTAGGAATTACATTTTATCGAGCCTTTAGATGCGACTGAGAAAATTTGGGTCAAATAGCATTGAATACACTCTGAATACATAGTGAATATATACATTTAAATCGAGTGTGGCAGCCAAAGGGCGGTAATAGGTGGCTATGTTTCAAGAAGGGTCCTAAAGAATATCTATACTAAATTTAATTTAAATCGATCAAAAGGTGCAGGGTTGTAAAGAGATATACACTTACATAGAAAGACATACTACTTATATGTACATATGTTTATATCTACATTTAATTGAATATATAAAGACACCATTATTTGAGATAATAAATAAATAAATTATTATTTTTTATTAGTTATTAGTATTTTATTACTATATAATATTCAGTGTAGCTATAATAATTTTTTTTTTCTAAATGATAATATCTCATGTGCTAATAATTTTTGTATACTTACGATTGTTAGTTATGGAATTATTAAAATTAATCAAAAGCTTTTAAATAAACATGAACACAATAAGTTTAATTAGTAATATTTTTTATGCAAGATCATTTTTAGTACTTTTTATTAGCTCAAGCTGCTTATAAATATAAAAAATATTATTAAATGCACATTATTAAAAAAAATAATGTATCAGTAAACTGGTTTTTTATTTAATTTAATTTTAAATCCGTTCTACTAATGGGATTAATTTATGTGTCGTTTTAAAACATAAGTATTTCACAGTTCCTTAATTTATTATAAAATAATCAAATGAAATAACAATTATAAATTATTATGCTTTTTTAGATCCTTGTAGTGCGCTGTAAACAATTATAGCATCCTTATTTTTCTTCTGGTGTCTTATCCGATTCCAGACGTTGGCAACCACCTTGTTGAAAAGCTTCAGCCTGGTCCATGGCTGCATTAAACATTTCTTGAGCTGACATCTCCGTCTATAGACGTTTTTTTTACAACCAAGATATCTTATTTTTTCAAATCGAATTAAAACTTTTATTTTTCTTATTATTAAGTTATAAAGAAACCTTTATTCTGACCTCGGATCATGTGTCCGAGGTACTCGATCTTCCTCCGTTTGATGGTTGAAAGGAGTTTTTGATCGCATCTTATCATAAAGAGAATTTGGTCATTAGAGAGTAAATTTTTAGCATACTTTCAGTCTATTTATAAAAGTTTAGGTTTCGCATCCATATAAAAACACTGACCAGACATAGCACTTAAATCTGGTTAAAAGTTGTAAGTGCTTGTTTGTGAGACTAGCTTTAAATTTAAAAACTGTTTCTTAGCAATCTCGATCCGGATTTAAATATTTTATTTGCGGTCCATTTTGTTGTTTACCTAACAATCTAGGTATTTATATTGCTTCACTCTCTTAATTGGTAAGCTTACCATGTCTACGAGGGGATCTCTTATAGCAAAGAAATTTGTATATCCAGAGATCATTGAAGGTCGTCAACAGTCCTAGAAAATATTGCCGTTTTATCAGCATAACGAATGTTTTTATTTGTCTCTTTACCAATTTTAAAAATTTTTGTCTTTGGAGTGTTTTTTTTTTGTATATGCTTTCGGAGTATATGTTAAAAAAATTAGAAGATAAAACCATCTGATTTAGAATATTTTTGGTTTGATCTTTTTTTGGATTGATGCTAATTACTGCTTATTGATTCCAATATTTATTTTTAAGAATCTTACAGATATCTCTGTTAATTTACCAAAAACTAAAGTGTTGTATATAATGATCGTGTTTTACGCAATTAAATGCTATCCCAAAATCTATTCGGTACATTAAAACAGGTTTACGAACTTTGTAACATCTCTGAAGTAACGTCAACATGCAGAAGAACGCTTCTCGTGTACCTTTCCTAAATTCAAATTGTTTTTTGTTTCTAATTTATTCACAACGTGTGTGAATTGTTTTATTAATAAATTTTACTAAAGTTTTTAGAAAGTATTTGATTAATCTTTTATCAAAAAATATATTACAAAATTATTTTTAATTTAAAAAAAAAAATTTTATTTAAAAATATAATATGATAACTTTAACCCATCCTTCCTACAACCTGAATAGAAAGGGTTCTATATGCCCATCTCACTCACGCCCATTATAAATAGGAAAATCCGCACTCATCGTCCTAAGCGACAGCCACCGCCACAGCCGCAAAAATCCTTCCTAGACCTCGGCCGTCTCACCCACCCCACCCCACGGCCGGTTTTGCATAAAAGCTCTCGCGAATGTAGCAGTTTGCTTATTTGCTGCTCGTCGACGAGCTTTCCATTTCTTTGCGGCGTATCAAAACGTGCAATTGAAGAAGAGCCTTTGTGCGACCTGTGTGCAAGCAGCAGGATTCTTTTCTAATTAAGCTTTTATTAATATTTTTGTTGTACCCTGTCGTTTTGATTAGTCGTTTTACAAGAGTCCTTAAGCAATATTTTATTTTACTAATAAAATACTATTTACAATTATTTAATTTTACCCAACAAATAATTTAATAATTCCTTAGAGCAGCATCTCGAAAAGAAGAGGTTGTAAAAAATGATTCTGCAGACGCAAATGCCAAATCTGCAATAATAATTATTCAAATTATTATATTTTTATACAAAGTGAAGTTTTTAAACTTAAGATAAAAATATAAAATACATGCTTAACCCATAAGTTGTTGCTAAATAATATGAATTCTTTGGTTATGAGACGCACTCACATATTTATATTAATGTAATATAGGCACACAATAATAATTTTATTTAATAAAAAAAGTTTACAAACACAACCAAAAACATGTCACTAAAATAATTATTAAGATTTCTATGCGCTATTACTGACACAGGTGCTCACTCTATAACGTCCTTTGCCACAATATTTCAGTATTTTAAAACCTGAAAGGTCCCTTATTTTTTTTTTCTCAAAATAGTTTGTTTACATATTTTTATATGTTTAATCAAAATCAAAATGTTTGTATAAACCTATTTAATTTATTGATAATGAAGCTTTAGCATGTAATTACTTTTTGTCAAAATTTGCAATAGTGAACCATATGTTGTAAAGTTTTTTCTACAGATTAAATTTGTGATTACACATCTTGAATCCAATTTTGAAATTAATTAATAAATCTTTCAATAGGAAATTAAGAGTGTTGGCAAAACAAATCATGATGTCCCAACAAAGAATAAAAATTATTAAATAGAGTTTATAGATAAATATTAAGTTGATATAATGTATACTATCATTTTTAACTTGATAAAAATAAGTTAAAATAACTGTATAATTAAATCATATAGTTAAGTATAAGAAAATATGGTTAACTTTAAGCTTTCAATACAAACTAGATACATTGTGTAAAACTCACAATGAAAAACATTTACTGGATTTAATAAATTGCGTTTTGCTTTTAATAAATAACATATATTTGTATGTAACAAATAACACGTGTGCTTCTGACAGAATATCGTAGTTTATATTCATATTCCTCGAACAAAGCAATTGTTTTTCAGCTATTTTAGAACTCAAAGAATACATTTTTTATTACAGAAATTATTTGACATATTTTTTTATGTTGTTAAGCCATGATAAAATAATTATTGTTATTTTACCTATAAATTTCAAAAACAAAATTGTTACTTACGACATGTACAATATTTATTAGCAATAATAATTGATATTATAATATATCTAGATATAATATGAATAAACATTCATTTTTAAAGTCTTAATACATATATACTCAACCATTATCTTTTATATATATACATATATTATATTTATATAGATCGAAAAGTCAGGTTTGTTAATCATGATCTTATTGCTTATAAATTATTGTATGTGAATTAAAAACTAATATAATCCTTTTTTATTTATTATAAGATAAATAATTTCATAAACGAAGTGATATTTTAAAAATTGTATTTGATTAATATATATACACATAAACCTTTTCGCGCTAATCAAATATATATTGTATGGTTTGTAATAAAGATATAGCTTAGTCTTCGACATGATCGTATTTATAGGAAAAAGATAATTTTATTATAAGAAAAATAAAAATAAAATGTAATGAGATTTATGCTGGTGTGCGAATGTTTCATATTTCGCAATTGTACAGCGCAACTGTTGTTCAGCCTTTGATTGCATCCAGGTGTGCTCAACCATCGATTGGCTCGATTCTCTCGTCGCCATCTTATTGCGTTGTTGTTCGCGACACGTTTCAATTGACATACAATTTAACGGCACATAGTGTGCTATTGAAGTGTTTTATACACATATAAATCTTATATACAATATATTAAACGCTACATTTTTATCCTTATTTCTCAAATATTATTAAGAGCAATGTGTTATTTTATTGCAACAACTACAAGAACGGTTAATCAATCAAATGCATACCGACGTTTACGTTCCCCTTAATGGCTCCCATTAAAATTCAATAAAATTAAGATTCACCAATAAAAAGTTTAATAGCCGGCCAGAGAAAGACGCAGAGTTCAAGAGCTCCCTGGGCAATAATCTTAACCGCAGAGCTTTTATTGCATGTACGTTTTAATATACTTTATACTGTTGCGGATTGCTGTTTTATTTTTGTTTATTGTTGTTTTTTCTACTTTCTTTTTACATTTTTTACCGTTGCTCCGAAGCATTCGCTGCAACAATTACTTTCTGAGAATATCAAAAGGAGAAGAGTGAATATCATTTCGAGAGGCAGAAGCGACGTGGGTATCAGTATTTTGTGTTTGGATAATAATTTATTCAAGACCAAGTTCTTTTGAGTCTATGGGAAATTTTATCTTGCTCCATCTCGGTCTGTATCTCGTTCGTATTTATTTCGTTCGTACCATTACTCAAAACAAGTTGGATTTTGATTTTTATTTTTGATAAGAATTTTTTTGTCACTTTACTAAAAAATAGAGTTCAAGATAATAAAAATGTTAAAGCACTATTCAAATAATTTAAATACTTTAATAATAACATTAATTTATTAACATTTAAAATAAATTTTGAAATAGTAAGATAGGGTAAGTTGACGAAAATTTTCTTTATTTTCTGATGTACTATAAACTATACAATAAAACAGTACACCTCACTGTTCACAACTAAATTTATTTAAATGCCAGCTGAACTGTTATTATATTGTTATAATATTATATTATTGGGTTTAAAGTTGTTTATTATATAAAAAAATCATAAAAATATACAAATATATGTACATATATTTCAACCAATTATATAATATCATATATTTTACATGTAGCTAAATTGAAGTTGTGTGTCAAAAACGATGTCCAAATCTTTAATTAATGTAACTCCTGTGGGAAAATTATGGGTCATAAATGTGAATAAATATATGTATTTCCTTCACATACTATGCTTCAAAAACCTGGCAAATGTACTTGTATAATTCTTGGAGAATTTCACGGTCGGAGATGACGCGCCGAAACGTCAAAATGACGGAATACATCAGGCTAATATTAAACGAAGCTACTCAGAACCACTACGCTTGAATACCCATTCGCACACCTATGTATGTACATATAATTTTGAAATAAGGCAAGCACTCCGATGTAAAATATAATTAAGCAAGCGCCGCAACACCATCCGCGGGGTACTCTTCTCCGCCTCTACCCATCTTGCTCTCCAGAGGCGTTCTTGGCCTTTGAGAAATTCGCACATTACCATATCAAAGCTCGATGCAAAGAAAACCCAAAGCAGAGGGACCAGACGTTCTGCTGCTTGATTGGCGCCATATGCCATACATTTGCATTTTATATTAGCAGGTGCTAGTGGGTATTAGGAAGTTGAGCAATATCAATTTTGCAATTAAACTCCAACCCCAACCCTTTTCGGATGCCGATTTCGAACCCCCCAATGTAATACCATACGTCGGATAACTGGATATTGCACGGTCATTAGTAAACGACAATACGGCGCTAATTGATATTGCATATTGTTATTGCGTTCAATCCGTTATCGATGCCCTCGTTAGTAAAGGAAAAAATGTAAAATGAAAAAATCTAAATGGACCTGTTGCTCCCAAAAAATGCGATTCATATGAGCAACTGAAAAAATATATTAAATATTTTTTTAGCTACTAAGAAATTTTGGTTCTCCTTGTTTTACAAAATACTCATTTAATGAATTATGCGTGTAATCTTATTATTCCTTTTTAATATATCAGATTTTTTATTGGATTGATAAAATATAAATGTATATTAATTAATGAAGTACATATAATGAAAGCTTATTAAATCGATTTTAAATATTGTTTAATAGATATCACACAATTTGTTATTTATGGTTAAGATCTGTCTGTTAGTTTGACCATATAATTAAATAATGTTTTATGTAAAAATTAAATATAACATACGGTTGCTAGGTGTAGAGTAACAGTTGTTATTCATTTATTTTTAAACTTAAAAGTCATTTAAAATTGAAGTCATAAATATAGTATAAAACACACTGTTTTATATTTATCTTTAAAAATCATAGTCAATTTCTAAAATCATAATTTAAATAGCATATTAAAAAAAATTATGCGAGACGGATTTTTTGCGGCTCTAGGCTAGTTAAATAAATATTTATACACAATCTTAAGCTTGATAATTTAAATAATCATTTTACAGATTTTTTATTTTACTTTGTATTGCTTAGTTTATGTAATTTATCATTTATTTATTTTATGTTTTATATTTATTATTTTATTTTTTCTATTTTCAATAGAATCAAGCATTGACTTCTACTCAGTTTTAATATATGTATTTTCTTGTATATTTAATCTTGTAACAAATATAAATGTAATGAAGGATTTTAAGTAGTTGAATTTTATGAGGTGGTACAAATTCGTAATTAGGGTTAAATTTTGTTTATAAATTTTAATTTTAATTTCAAGTTTACAAGCGCTTAATATATATTGATAAAATTGGTAAAAAATATATTATATATTCACGTACAGGTACATCAAGAAAAAAATTGTTTTTTAAGAACAAAATATATTTTTTAATATTTCTTATTGTTCTTTATAAAATAAATATTATTTATAAGTATCTCCTGTAAAAGTCTATTGGTTATACGTTATTAAATGTGTAAAAAATAGTAAAAAAAACACGAGCAATTGATAAGAAAATTTATATACTTTATAATATTTTACTTGCAATATATCCTATTAAATACTTAGAGAAACCTTTCGAGTAGAAGTGATATTTATTTTAGTTTGTTTGAACGATTGTCAGATTAACCTCTTAATTATAAAAAAAATTGTGCAGGTATTTGAAACCATTACAACTTTATTTATGTATATTATATAAAAATACGTAAAATATTATTGTTTAAAGCCAAAAATAATATAAGGCGATGTTAGATTTTGCATAGAATAAATGATAGTAATTTTAAATTATAATATAATGTGAAAATCATTAGAAATGGTTTGATATGAAAAAAAAGAAGCTTAGTATTAATTATATTAAAAAAATAAAAAAACTTAAATGCTACTTTTATTCAAAAAATAATAAAAATAATTAAGTTTACAGAAAACATTTTTAATAAATAATATTGGCAGAGGTATATATTTATAGGTATAGATTTAATGTATTGCCTGAGTTAATCGGCATATAATATAAATTAAAAAAAATTTTGAAACAATTTTGACTTCATAATTTAATAAACGTTTATTGCTTACTAATATATTTACAAATATATTAATATAAATTTATGTGTTGCAAGTTAAATATAAGTGCAATCTAATTATTAATATTAAAAACGATTCAATTATACGCTTTTATGTTACTTTCATAACTTTGGATCTTTTCCTGATGCTTGTAATCACGAGAGTTCTATTTATACTAATTAATGGAAAATCTGTGAATCCTGAAGATGTATAATATTTATATAATTTTAATGCGAGGGAGGAATTAACATTATTTTAATTAGTCAAATTAAAGAAGAAAATTTGTTGCAGTCGAACATTATGCATAGTATACACATGCATGTCTATAAAGAAGTGATTATAATAAATGCTTAATCATTGTATTGTTTTTTTGGCATAAGGAGAGCTCTATCAACTTATTATATTGTACTAATTCGAATTCACAAAAAGGATCAGAGTAAAAAAATCTTGTGTCGAGAACACTAGAGAAAATTAAAATTGTGTATTTTTTTAAATCTCATGATTAATATCATATTCAGTCATATATTGACAGACGCACTTAAGGATATTTTCTTAATATATAGAAAAATAGGCTATAGATATGTATTTGCGCTGAAATATTTTCTCAGCGGTTTTGCATATACACTTCAAGTGTAAAGATATTACTTTTCTGTATGGATTACATATTATGTATTTATTAAACCATGTTCATTTTATAAAAACAGTCAAATTCGGAGCAACTCATGCATTAGATTATTAATTCGTTACGTATTATAAAAAAATCATTTTTCAATAAAACAAAACCAGTACTGAGCTCTTGTTGAAATATTTGTATAATGCAAAATATCTACATTGATCTTACTATAAAGTATATATTTTTATCTGATGAAAATAAAAATATATTTCCTTGATATTTTTATAAAAATATATAAAATATTATATGTACATTTTATACGCACATGGAGGTTTTGTTACATCTGTTTTGTATTCATCCCTGGATTTCGGGGGTCGAGGGATCCAACACAAACGAATCCCAATAAAATGATATATACACAACAATAAATCAAGCTATTAGCGAACGCCTCGCCCAGAGAACGTCTTTTATGGAGCATCCATATCCTTTCACGTATCCGTTGAAATCCAAGATCTGTTTCGGCAAAAAGAAGAGCACAACCCTCGCCCTACACATCGAAATTCTTAAATCTAGAAACGTGACAAATGTTTGCTTTTTCAAAGTAGTTCCTCTCAACTGATTCTTATATTCATTCATACTATGAAAATCTTATTATATTGGTACAAAAATAAATGTGTCAATATCTTTTTAATTCTTAATATTATTTTTTAACATTAAACTATAGTTAAGGATTGTAGGCAAGGAAGATGCGTAAACAATGATTAAAGTGTTTACATATTTGCGTATATTTTTATGCGGAAGATTTTAAATAAACGCATAATGGTGTTTTCCTGTTTTCGAAGTTGAATTTTTCCCGCATCTAAAAAAGGCATCTCGTCCCTCGGAATAAAATCGGTCGTAAAGGGTAATAGGACCTTCGAGACCGATGATGAGCCGTGGTGCTGTAACGTGTACACTTTCCATCCGGACCGACGAAAATGGGTAATGATACCGACGAGACCGGCTGTGTTTTTTCCTACCATGATTTTATATCATTAATAAGATTTTTTACATCCCTTCGCAGTTATCGAATTTGCTTCGTGAGGGTATCGCGGAAAATAAAAAGGAACCATAACCGAACGCGTTCGAATGACTCAGATAGGTGTACAAATTTATGAATATGCTAAATTTTATCCTTTTTATTTTTGTATTGCTTCGTGTAGACATTTTGGAAAGCTTGTAAAAGTAAAACCCTCATATAACTTATTCACTAGATATATAATCTCAAAATAACGAAATATAAATAATATTTTTCTAGAAGATGATATAGCTAAATATTTATTTATTTATTTAGTAATAGACAAACGTTTAAACTGCTAAGAATATCTGACCAATATTTCATCAGAATAGTTTAAAACCGATAATCGATATTTGCTGTCTAAGTGGAATAGAAAACCAATATTAAACCGTAAAAGCTAATAGGAATTGCAATGTCTTTATTATTAATTAAACTAGTATCTATTATCGGGTTGTAGAATATGACCTGTGGGTCAAGTTGTGACCCACGATACCATTCCAACATGACTTTCTAAGAGAGCTTTGTTTCAACTCTCAACTCACATTTTCACGCGTTATTTTACAATAAATTTTTAGCTTAACCCAATCTAACTTAATTTAAATTAATATTTTTATAATATACGTATATATATATAATATATATACATAAATTTTACATTAAATACATTTTACATAAAGTTTTCACACCTAATAGGTACGGACATAGCTCCATTTAAATAAATTATAAGGATAATAATTTATAAAAACAGAAAAAAATAGTAAAACCTAATCTGTGATGTTTAATCGAAATTATAATTATATAGTTTTCCTTAATTCTGATCTCCCAGACACGACAGAATTTGAGAAGCGCAAAGGTTCATAAGAAATTCTTAATCAGGTATTTTAGGTATTAGTCTTTGACTATACAACTTATTAATTTGCTTTCTTATAAAAGTGAATAATATTATATTTACGATTTTATTACAAGAAAAATAGAGAAATTTTTATTACGACAAAAGCAGAGAAAATTTGTAATAGGCTTATATATATGTTGTGACACCCTTTTGTAAGCGGAGCTGTCAGCGTCTACATCAGAGAGAAGCAGTGTTATTAGTTGTCGGAAGCTGTATTGATTCTGATTCTAAAGTTAGTATAATATATTAGAAACGCGTTTTCTTCTTGAAGATAGTACATCTTAAAGGACATACTAACAAGGGCATTTAATAGACACCGAATTAGCTGAGGTTAATTGACGAAAAGATAATTTTTTCTTTGACTGGTCAAGTTAGAATCAAGGTCAAGTTGTATAAGTCAAGTTGTGTAAGTTAAATGTAGTAGTCTATCTAATGGTTAAATGAGAAAATAATCTTACGCTGTGTGAACCGCAAAATAAATTATTTTGTGTAGGTAGTCCGAATACGCATAAATTGGACCTTTGTCAATTTCAGTGCACAATGTTTCTACTTCTCATGATTATTTAGGCATACACTCTTAATAAAAAAATATGATAACAATTTCGACTTCCTTTCAATGATGAAGACTTATATATAACGAATAGCTTCAAAAACGTGCAATATTACTTGTGTCAATAAAGGTTAGCATTTTTGGATGCAATTTGTTGATAAGTAAAAGAGTTGATGGGCTTATTAATTTACCATGTTTTTAAGGTTATTGAATTTCAGATTTTATTTTTATAAATCAGTGGCATAAGCTATTATTTGTGTTTTTTAAATTATGCATATTAATAATGATACATAATTCACGCTATTAAACCATGTACATTTAAATTTACTTGCATTAATTTATTATAAACGCGTATATATCAAATTTAAATTTTCGAGTACCACTAGAAAAAAGTTTTTTCATAATATTATAATTAAAACAATTATTATAATTAAATTGTTTTTCAAGGAAAAAATAACTGAGCAAATATTTGATAAATGTTGTTCTTAATAATTATTCTTGGAACACTTTACGTCAATGTTAAATTTTAGCAAACAAGTACTTAACCAAGTAAGCAAAATAAATTAAAACTTCTATCTTATAAACATATAATACTGAAATCACTTTTGTATAGAAATAAACTTAATAACCACTCTAGAGTTTAAAATGTAGACATTTAATTGTCGGCTGCGCTGATTGCGTTTTGCAGTTATTTGATCAATTAATTGTAAAAAATATTTTTGCTGTATATCTGCGTATACAAATAAAATATTTAATTTGCCGTGCGTATGATTGAAAACACTTCCTGGGTGAAATTAATTAGTCAAAAATTGCATTCAATTATTTTGCGCGATTAAACATGGCTTCGTCACATTTGCATAAAGCAGGCAATACGCGAGCAAAATAAAGGACGTAATTTATGCAAATGAAATTGCATTTCGCATGCAATTTAATGTTATCAATAAAATGTAAATGCAACAGCGTTTGTTGCGCATTTACCGCAAAATGTACGAAAAAATACACTCGTACACTGCACAAATTTACATAAAAAACTTCACAAACAGCCGATTCGCGAACAACGTACATATGTACGTTCCAATTCCAAATTTAAACAACCAGCCAATGGTATACAATTACACAAAAATATCAAAGGTAAATGTGAACGTGATATCTGGTTTGCTAACTTTTAATTAAAATATTTTTAAACATTTTGAAACTGTTAATTAAAATACATATTGTCAGTGTAGCAGTGAAAGTGGGATTGAGAACAAAGTAAATTGGGAAAAGATTGGGAGTGGTCGTACAAACGAGCAGTGGCCTTATATACAAGTAGGCATATTCCACTTTTAATTAAAAATACATTAAGAATGCTATCTTACTGTTATGCTAATAATAATGATTATAACTTTGCATCTAAATTTTATACCAGTTTTGAAGAACAGCTGAATATCAGCTAACATCTTTTCTCATTGCTTTTTGATTTTGTCATTTGACGACACACCAGCTCACTACAGTTTCTGACTTTATATCCAAAAATAATAATATCAAGAAAGCCAATTAGATGGGTTTTTAGATATAGAAAAGGCCTTGGACACTATTTGGCACGATGGATTGATATATAAATTATCCGCACAATTGATGATCTCTCTGACAGAAAATTTACTGTCTCAATGAAAAGAGAAAACTCAGTACCGAGAAAAATAGTAATGGAGCCCTCATATATTTTTCCCTATGTATTAATGACGTTTCAACTCCGCATTACTGATAAATTGCGCTATATGGCGATCTAATGAAACAGGAAAATAATCGCCGTAAAACTCGAAAGCGGATTGCGGCAGTTTTGCAACTTCTACAACAAGTGGAATATGAAAAAAATTAGGGCAAATTATAAGCTATTATGTTCCCTTGTAGAACAAGAGCGACTCTCTTGTCACAAATAAAAATGAGCGGTAAAACGATGTCCTGGGCAAAATCTGGCAAAAATTTTAAGTTTCCCCTGGATTGCCGTGTGAATTGAAGAAAAAAACAATTTAAACCCATTGGACCAAAATTAAACGCAGAATCTCAGATATTGTTTTAATTTTCCAAAGATGAAGCGGTCTCAGTAGCAATGATAAACTTTTGTTACATAAATCTATAATATGGCCGCTGATAGTATATGGAGCTCCTGTGTGATCCAACATCAACATTTTCAACAGCTTCGTCAAATGGGTTGTAAAAAAAGTAAATTTTGCATTTATTATAGATTCATAAACTGTTTTTCAATTTTTTTTTTAATAGCAATATTAATAACGAAACGTTTACTAGAAATATTATTAAAAAAAGACTTACTTTCCCATAAAGTTACCAACATTTAAAAATGACTGTTATTTTAAATTACGTAGATTTGAATGTTTAGTTATAAAAACTAAAAATTTTAGATCTTTACACCGTCTAGATGCAAAAAGTTCTGGTCAGTGTTTATGATTTTCGATTATAAACGTTTCAATTTCACCTCAAAGCAAAAAAAAAGTTTAAACACTTTTCTACGACTAAGCCAGCGTACTTTACTGTGATAAAATAAATCACCATATTCAGAATCAATTAATTCAAGAAAGCTGCTGATGAGATATTTAAAAATAAATCACCATATTTGACATCAATTGATTTAAGAAATCTGGCGATGAGATAATTCAACTTTTTTAATGTAATTTACTGTGATTACTACAGTGGACATTTAATTTTACTTCACAATGACTGTTGGTGTATAATACAATGTATTTGTATCGATTTCTGTTTATTTTAATTTTGAAAAATCATGTCAATACATCCTATTAATCCAGTATTGCAGCCAATCATATATTTGCATCCATCGCAGTCTCTAGTAATACAAGTTGGGATTTCCAATACAATTCAAGTTCGTTAATTGTTTCTGATACTTTTAAAAATTAATTTTTAGTAGTAGTAGTAGTGTATTTTAAGCTCTTTAATTACGAATAAAAATAATCAATTGGGCTGTGTCACTTAACGTTTTTACTTTTATCGTTTGCCAGTGAAAAATGTAGGAACTTAAATGCCTTTTGTTTAAGCTTAAAAAACACTTGCTTCTGGTGATGAAAATTTTCCAGAATTTTTATCCAGTAACCATTGCTTCAGCAAACCGATCTTTTAGGGATCTCAAACTGGTCAAAAACTATTTAGGATCTTCAATGGCTCACGCCTGATTTTGTGTATATAAAGCAAGAGCAATTTGTGTATACTTTTAATTTAAAACAAAGTGACACATTTATTAGATATAGACAGAATTATATACGATTTTTTCTCTGAAGACGAAAAAGATAACTTATGAATTAAAATAGATTTTTTTCACATGCAGCAGCCAAAATAAATAAAAATTATATCTCAGTAAATAAAGTAAAATAAGAAAACAATTTTATGGAAAAAAGTAGTATTGCGATTCCTTGTAAATTTTTAATGATGTCGTAACAAAAGGATTTTTGCAATAGGTTAATTATTAAAATCAAGTTTTAATATTATTTAGTAGCAAAAATCTGTTTATGTTATTATATTTCCATACAATGTTCAACATTTTAAACAGCATGTTCATCAGAAGTTATATATTCAGATTCAGTTTATTTTTTGACAATTTAATTTCTTCAACAACTAATAAAAATTAGAATTGTAGATTTACCAAGACTTTTATCGGTACTATTTTTTTATAAAAAGGAGGAGGGGCACTGAATTCAGACTTTGCTTTGTGCTCAGTTTTTCCTTCACCGACACTTGAGTGCTTATTTCATCATTATTTGTCATATTTTTGCATACTGATAACAAACATCACTAACGATATAGTAGTGTTATTATTGGTTAAAATATTAGAATTACCAGATATTAAAAATCATAATAGCTTTGGGTAATCTTAGTTAAAGAGTGGAAAATTAAAAACAGTTAGACTAACACAATATATAACGAATTTATTACCAACACCACTCAATCACCGTGTGGTTCGTTTTAAAACACATTCTGGCTTTCAGAGCTTTGGTTGTTTACGAGCCTTTGTTACCACTTAAAGCTCTATACATTTTTTTATTTCCCAAACCCTAAAACTGTGTTTTGATGACGGATCATCGGCTTCGGTAGTTTTAGTGAGGTTTCGAGGGCGCAGAGGTGCACGCCAAGGGTCCAAATCGCCCCTCTTCGGGCCTTGACGGCTGTTGGGCACTCGGGTGAAAATCCGTACCAATCCAGCCGTAACGAGGGACGGATGACCGGCGATTACATACTAATCTGCAAATTAATGAACCCGGATCGAACGACCCGCTCGGCCGCGGACGTGAAAAGTTACACCTCCGGGGTGAAAGCGGGATTAGAACCTTCGTCATTGGTACGTGCTCGCGCTTCGGTTAATCCCAACGATGTGTACAGGATTGACCGCAAGTGACGGCGCACTTGTACTCTCACTCAGCTTCTGTGAGTGTGATGTAAAAAAACGTGACTGGCCATGACTTGGAGGATTTAATGAGTGTGGATATGGATATTAATAGTCTGTTGATACATTTGATTTTGTATTTTTTTATTATTATCAAGTTATGCTTTTGCTTTTAAAATGTCTAAGCTTTAGAAACACCGACTTTTAACTAAGCTTTTAATAAACAAACAACAACAGAAAGTGACTCTTACGACACAAGAAGTGCCTTTCCTTAGGATATGATTTCGTACTAAACTCGTGGCTAGGCTTGCGAATAAGGCTTTTTATTGCTTTTTTTATTATTAATTCAGTTTCTTAAGTATTTTATACATATTTTCTGATACTAAATATTTTACTTTATATTTTTTAATATTTATAAAAGCACAGCAAACTTTAAGAAAGTAAACTGCCGTGCAAAGATTGTTTATGATTATTGCAATAAATGATTTATAGGATAAGTTGCGTGTTGTTATTATAATATATATGTATATACATATAAACAAAGATAGTGAAATCTCGAGATATAAGTAAACAAAACTTTAAATTTAATCTAAAAACCATATGTCAATTTGCCTTCAAGGTATAACTCAAAGTGTACGCGCAAAGATATGTTTGCGGTGTTTTCTGGAGATCTGTAAATATGTTTTTATGACTTTTGGAATCAGAAAAATTAAAGTAGTTATTTATGCTACTGGAAAATTAACGAGTTTATATAGTCATTAATAGCTTATAAATAGCCCAAATATATGTGCTTTTTGGGATAAATTTCTTGAGACAATACTTTTTATTGTGTCTGCTTTTTCTTATTTTACATCTATGATCAGTATACCAAATATTATATTATCTAATCAGATAGACCTCAAGAGGAATATTTTCAAAAATGTCTTATGTGTGAAAACTTTAACTGCAAATCTAATAATTTTTTTAAAATTGATTGCAAGGACTGAAATTTATTTTGTGTCTTTCGTAGCTTTATCTTTAATTATGGTAATTAATTGTGAAATATTTTGGTTGAAATAAGTGGTTTTAATATTATTGATATTTTCTGTGAGATCTTGTGTTGATTAAAGTTGAAAGACGAGATTGACAAAAGTGATGTGTTCAACATATAGACATTTTTTTCATAATTTAATATCTTATTTATGGAATTTCTCAGTCAATAAAACAACAAATAAAACGGAAGCAAATTATAATTAGCAATTTAATTCAAACCTTCTTTAATAATAATGCTTATCTCGACAGAGTTATATTTAGAAACAATACAAATCAGCATGTTCTTAATTGAAAAGCACTTCTGTTACATAAATAAATCAGTCTATTGTATCTTTTCACCCACGTTGATTTATACGCTAAATCTAAACACCTATACACAATAAGTAGTAAAATGTATCTTACGTTTCAAATTGTTTACAACCCCTAGCTTCACCACCCTTCCTTCGTCCCCAGCGCAGCTTTAATTAATAATGTTAACAACAGAGACAGAGGCACGTCTGTACAAAGGGTTGGAATTGCATCCCCGCGAGTGCACTGTTCAACAAGTTGAATATTTATTTCAACCACCTTCAACCCATACCATTGCCGGAGACGTGCAGGAAGCGCCTTGCCACTGCTGATGCTACTACTACCACTATCGCTACTGCCACCTACTGTAATGCTTTGTGACTCTTACATTCCTTTGTCGCAGAAAAATCCTCATTCGAGTGTCCTCAAAGACGCAACGCGGGGTGTAGATTTGCATTTCGACGGTAACTCCATACATAAATAATATATTTTATTCTTTAATCTTGATTTTTATTATTTGTGAGAGACAAGGAATAAAGGCCGTGCTTCCGCAAGTTCCGTTATTTTCCGTCTTTTATTTTTACAAATAAAAAAAAAAACATATTTTTATAATGTGCTTTCCCTTGAGTTTTCATCGATCAATAGCTTTATTATTTCCGACTTTCAATATGGTTTTGGGCAAAAAAATCTTCAAGGCCTTATTTAATTCTAGCTTGTATGCTGAAGGATTACAGTACCTTATTGCTCATCCGCTGTTGTTTGTTTTTAACATATGTTAAAAATAAATCTTTTGTTACGTGTAAAATATTATATGTATAATAATATTAAACTGAAAAATCTCGATTAGGAAAACGCGTTTCATATAACTCATTTTCTTACAAATTAATTTTATTATCCTATTTTGCACCATTATACGTACTTTGTACAAGCATAACTTAAAAATTTAATCATAAGAACATAAAAAGAAAAAAAAAATTTTATACTTTACTATATGTTTATTTACATACCAGCAAGTACACATTTACGCTAAAACAACTACAATTATTTTAATTAATTAAGACTTTGTTTACGATTATTTTCAACGTAAATTAAATTCTAGTTATACAATAATATGTCTGTATTAAAATGTTTAAGTATACTAGTTTTTTAGTTGTTGAGAGCCACTTAAAGATTAATTTAATTTAATATTTTGCGACAATGAATTTTATTATTTAAAATGTTTTTAATATAAATTAATCAATATCGTTTTAAAAGTGCAACTTAATTAGCCATAATAAGGTCTTTAAAAAAATATAAGATAAAGCTTAATATTTATTCTAGTGCTCAAACGTATGAGCAACACAGGTAATTCAAGGCAGAACTAGAATATTTGTTTTTGTCTAATACATATATAAATAACTTTTTGGTTCATTGTCACAGGATTTGTAAATCTAAAAAAAATAGTAAGACTATGCATTGACGAAGATGCTTGGTAAAGATATTTGGAACTGACCGGTTTTTTTTTGTAGTATGACTGCTGATGGTAATTCCTTTGCTTCAGTACTACTGATCTCGTTAACAGACTTCGGCGCGGAGATTTATAGGTGTTGTATAATTTTGCTTTCTGTCTGTAAAGTCCAAAGACTACTTTAATTTGGATTTCGGAATTAATTTCAGGGATCACAAATATAAAAGTTATCTGATTTCTTAAATGTATTTTGTTAGTAATTTCGACCAATTTAATATTGAAATATTTGTAAAATACAAATCCTTGTTTTTTCTGGTGCATTATTCTTTGTTTTTTATCATAAATTATAACGCAAGATATGTATTATTGTATCTGATTTCACAAACTATATTTTCAAATCAACATATAAACATTTCAGTATGCGTGAGATATTATGACCAGTGTTTGTCCGATTTATTTTCAAGAATTCAGTTCTAAATCAAAATCTTTCACATTCATGTTTATGAGGCGGTAAGAAAAAATGGCAAACCTCTTCAAGTAAGGTTACAATCAAACGCTGACATACAAACAGACGCATAAATACGGCCGAGGTATCAACAATAAGCCCGGGAAATTGGTAAACTTTCATTGCCAAACTTTATCACCGAGTGACTTTAGCAGATACGTCGGCAATAAACTGTATAAACTGACTTAACAAGATGGAAAACACGAACGCGGAGATTTTTCACCTATATCTAATACAAATATATTCATGTAAGAGTGGAGAGAAGAAAGCATGTAGGAAGGAGGGTCACGGTGGAAAATCGCGGTTTTTATTTCGGCGGTAAATTGGTTTAGTCTCTCGTTCAATAAATATGTCGACTTACGTCGACAGTGAATTTATGACGATGCGCCTTTTCGAATTTACCAGAGTTTACCAGACGCCCCCGATGGGTTTCCGAAGATAAGACCTCTTTTTACTGTATACTTTCACGTATATTTAATTTTATTTATTCATTTTATACATCGATTTATTATCTTATGAGACACGTTTCTGCTTGATTTGTTAACATATTATATTTAATCAAAGTCTAAATTTTATTAATCGATCTCACAATCTATCATTGTAGTCAGAATTTTTCATTTAAAATCAGAGATAAGAAATATTAAAATTTAACTATGAAAATCTATAAATACATATGAAGAGCTGGTTTGGATAAGGACGCAGCTTCTCATCTAAAATTCCTAAGACTGTTAAATATAAATCGACCTCGAGAGTCAGTTTATATCCGGCCCTCTTCCGACCTGACCTGGCAAACTTTACAGAGACAAAAGAGATTCATTAAAATCGATTTTTTTTTCTTGGTGTAACGGTGATACATATTAACTCTTTAGATGCTAGTGTTTTTGAAAATTCTTCTTTTTCACAAATTCATCAGTTCTTTCTATACATTAATATAATTAAATTCATTCAAAAAACTGTTTCATGCCATTATCATACTATACAAATTACTTTACTTTTTTGAGCACTATGACGTGAAAAGGATCTTTCTTAGTATTTATCTTATATAATGACAAACAACGATATATCGTTTTTTAGCATCCAAAGGGTTAATATGAAGCTTTTTCAACTTTCAATACCTCAGATGCTTTATTTAATATGTTTTTTATTGCGTATGAAATCTGTAGTCCGCTTGAAATATGACAAACAAATTAAATTCCACTTCTGTGCGATGAAACACGTTGTAATATATTACATAATCAATAATAATTAAACATGTTCTAGAATTGGTTATGAAATATTTTTTTATGCTAAATAAAAGTCTATTAGCAGATGACTAAGCACATATATTTTTAACATCTATGTGCGTAGTAATAATATATTTAGATCAATGTTGATCAATACTTAAAAATATAAACGATACGCATTATTTTAAATAAAATATTGTATCCTAAAATTTACTATTTTTTAGAAATATTTACATTTTTAGGAAAAACAGATTTTAGATTGCAACTCCATGTTAGTGTTGTTCTTGCTTCGATCAACTAATCACAACGTATAAGAACATATTCATACATGTGCAAAAACGGAACGCTTCACAATTGTCCGTATAATCTTTTACATTTTAGAGTTTTGTTCTATATGAAGGATTAAGTTAGTTGCGTATATTGTGCAGTGTCAACATTCAGTTGCAAGCTTTAGAGTGCATAAGAGAGTTGCGATTTCGTCCCTTATTCTTACCCGTTGCGGCCAAGAAGTCAGTGCTTTAAAACGCTTCTTTTGCATGAGCCATCCAGCTTCTCAACGAATTGCCATGATCGGGAAATTTATGTAGGATGATGCTAATCGATTTTAGGTGCACACCATTGTTTTATTTTTATGTTTAATTGTATGATTGGTGTTTATATATTGGTCATCATAAAGCATTGGGGAAACCTGTCAAGTCATAATGGTAAAATTTGTAATTAAAAAATATTGACATGTATCTATATTGTTATTATAAATTTACCCTTATAAAATGGCTCAATGCGTTACAATGTTGCAAATACAAAATTACAAATAGGTAATATAATAATTTATATATTTATATTTTTAGTAACTGAAATATAATATCATAAAAGCTATAATGACTAAGTGCTATTATAGAAACCATGCTATATCTTTTTACAAATATAAATTAAATCTGTTACTGATTGCGCTCTACCTCATTTTTTTGAAAGCTGGAATGTATAGACTCTTTTCTTAGAATTTTTATATTAAAATAATATATTTTCTCAATTTATTACTTCATTGTTATATTATTCATGTTTAAAAAAGAAACAAACGTTATTTTAAATGCTTATTTACCAAAAACTGTCACTTGTCAACATATGGTAGGTGATGTATGTACATTTTAACAGTAAGCTTACTAGGAAATATATTATAACATTTTTTACGCAGACAACAACGAATTTAATTTTTTTTAGTAGAGGTTTTCTAGGTATTTAAAGAATAAATATTATAATGCAATTATTATTTAATTTTTTTTTGTTACTATTTAAATTATCGTTAACACAACTCAGTAAATAACAATAACTAACCAGACTTTAAATATTACCATAAAAATATAAATTTTATGTATTGTAATATAGTAATAATGTGATTAGTACCTTGTATTTTATTACATTTATAGAATTTACAAATATAAATCGTATATATGAAATAAACAACATATCATTTTTTTTTATATTGAAATAAAATGTTGATTAATAAAAAAATAGCGATATTATTTATAAGAATTTTAGATTTTAATGCGATATGATATGTAATGTTTTTTCAAAAAAAAAAAGTTATTTTATAAATTACGCTTTTATCCATGCAATCCTGAAAAAAAAAATTAAACAAATTAAGCGAACAACGAATCCGCACTTAAGCCTCATACTTTGTCCGACAAGAGCAAATCTGTCCATCGGGATTTAACCGTGCGGCTCGAGTGCGCTTCGCTTCCAAGTCCGGTCCTGCTTTAATTCACCTCGGATAATAGAATCAATTACATGCTTTTTTAATCGGCAAACACGCTCAGCTATGAGATATCCGATATCCCCGGGATTAAATGCACCCCCATTGCCAGATATGGTAATTGGATCGAACTTGAAAATTTGTCGTTCCGTGCCTTTGTGTGCCAATTTAACTTTCGTCGATAAATTTTAATAAGACCGAGGGGGGCGAAGGCCCCCGTGCAATTTTAACTGTGCGGCCCCCCTTTATGGCGAAATTACAGCCTTTTCATGCTAAGTTGGACCGTTTGAGCGCGCGGCTTTTTTGTGTGTGTATTTTTTTATTTTTCACCGTGCAAATGAAAGGGAAATTATACGCGTAATGTAATCTTGTTGCGTTGTTTTACATGCAAATAGAATCGCCCCGCGGAACGGCAGTTTCCTCGCTATCAATCATAATTAAATTTTGGGAATGGTGCGCGGAAACGGCCGCTCGGATGATATGGATTTTAATAAATGGTGCTATAATTCGTGTCGTATCGTAATATTATGTAAGGTATAATAATAGGTTTATTTCAATGAAAACTAACTTAGCTTCTTAGCGGTCAACATAAATAAGTTTTTAATCTACCAGGGACTAAGCTTTAACCAACCACAAAACAAGACATATGCTGCGTTTGACAATACTCAATCTCTGTATAGCTCTTCCACGTTCTGTCAGAACGTGGTTTCCAAATTAGATAATCAAAATGTCAAACATAGATTATAATACCCCGATAATAATATTTTCTTAAGTAAAACATAGCTACTGATTATTAATATAGAAAGTAGAGATTCTTACGTTTTAAGAAAACGAAATTGCATATATTAGGAGATTTAAAATTTTACGTCAGAAAAAGGTGCATGGCATTAAAAATTAATTGTCATTTAAATGTTGACTCACAAACAGTGACTTACATTTAATATTTGATTGTGATGTATAGAAAAGACCGGTAGGTCGGTAAATGGTTAATCCCCCGCCGAGACTTTGAATGCTGTGAGTCGCTAACCACACATTCACACCAAAAGCTTATATTTTCCAATCACCTAAAAAACATAAGACACCTAAGTTACATATTTTAAGCAAAAAACATCCTAATACGCCGACGCTAATAATTTTAAGACAAACCGATAGTCCCACAATGAGGGAAGAGTTGATAAATTTAGAATCAGTGCCAAAAAGTACATAAGAGAAATATATGTGAAGTTGTACTAAAAAATTCTCTGACATAAGCATTGATAAGTGTCAGCGACACCTGCAGATTTAGGGTAAATAAAAAAAACTATATATATTTATATTATTTAAAACTTGATTTGGCTTTGCAAAAAAATTCTTATATTTTAAGCAATTTTCAGACTTTTATTTAGATGCTTTAAAAAAATTAATGCTTAAATGCAAATATTATTATTAAGTATATCGAACAAATGACCTTGAGATGAAATTAAATTTAATTATTAATTTTTTTTTTAACAGGAGACGTTAATAACTAATATTTTTTATGATTCTTGGAAATAATAAGGTTTTACATAATTTTAATTAAATTCAAGAATAAACTAAAGAATAAATTTGCAATTATAAAAAAAAATGTTTCTTATGACACACATAGAACACAGAAAGTTAAAGAATTATTGAAAAATCGATGTCTTAAATTTTAAACTGTTGTAGTTTCTTATTTAATTTGAACCTAACAGTCTTGGGAGCTCAAGAGCGTCTTTAGTATAAACCCGGAAACTTTGTAAGCGATTTGATTCGCTAAATTGCCACGGGAAATTGTGCAGAAATATTAATATTTGCTGAAAGTGGCAATGCAATGTTTCTCTAAATGTGGGCTGTCTATAACAATTAAATTATTATATCTCGTTTTATATAATATAATAATATTAATTACGAATTTCTTCAAGAAAACATATAATTTATATAAAGACTTTGCAGATCTTTTTCTATTCTCATACCAAATATGAATTAATTAAAATTATACGAACGGGATTGAAAAACGTTGACTTTGGAATGCTTTTCAGGAATATTTATAACCACTCGAATGCGAGCTAGACCGATTCCACCCCTTTACCTGTATTACCTACTCGTGTTTTACAAAGTGCTGCTTCGCCTTTCTTATTTATTGCCGAACGACGGGAAAAAGGAGAGCGGAAAGGGGAAATTTTATGTTATATAACCGAATCATTAGATAACTGTCGTTGGGTTTGTTAAAATATTATAAGGAAACCATTACATAATAATCGCATATATTTAATATATTTGTAATATAAAAATAAACTTGTTTAGTAATTACTTAAAATTAATCTAATGTGTTTTCACCCTGATAACGTGTAAATTATCACCTTATACTGAAAGAAAATGTTGACTTTATATACTAATAATACTGACTAAAAAGCAAGAGAAAACTTTAATGTAGTGCATTAGTTCAATCAGAACATTTACGACTTTGGAACAGTTCCAAGCAGCGCACAATAACGAATCTGACGTTTTATGACCCAACATTAGAAACTTACGGCGTTACACTAAAATGACTTACATAATGTGATTTATTAATTTATTATTCCGCCCTTTTATTCTCTTTCTTAACAGGCCAGAGTTTCTGTTTGTATGGTAACAATGACTATTTTAGGGTCTTGAACAGAATATAGTGCTTCATGATAAAGTTGACTACGGTATTGGTTATTCATATTTTTAAATATGAGTTGCATACTTAAAAATAATACTTTATTAAAAAACTAAAAGCAATATTCTTAAATCCCTTATCTACCTTTTTAACTTCGTCTTATTTTCATTTACATTTAATAATGCGTTGCGCCGAATTTATTATTTAAATGTATGAGATGTATAGATACTATAGTGTTTTTTTGGCTTGAAACTTAAAAATATGTAAATGTGACATACATTATATTGCTTTAAGACATAAAATATAATAATAATATTTATTAAGAACATAACGTATATTAATATAAAAATTAGTTTATATTATTATAAATTCAAGTCATACAAATAAACTTTAAGAAATAAATTTAATAACTTAAAGTATTGATTATCTATACAAGTTAGGGCGTAAAGATACTTAATATTGACTGTTGCAACATAACATCTGATGTTTTAGATTTGATTTTTTAAGTATTTTGACAAATAAGTTCAGCTGCTTAAATGTAATCGATTCACTCTTCATATAACCTTGAACTTTGTGGCCATCAATATATTTTTTAAACACTTTCTCTTAGATAAAGTCGGAACATATGTATAAAATATAATCATATTAATAAAGTATTTTTATAATATCAAGTATATGAATCACAAAACGTAATAAACAATTTATATTCATTTTAAAAGCTGTATTTTCAGACAAAAATAAAAAAAAATAAGATTGCACATTCAGTTTTGGCTAAAATATGAAATTTTTTAACATAACTGAAACTTTTTTTATTAGCATTGTTTAGACAAAGACAAAAAAATCAGGCAAAGCTTTGACTTTATATGAAAAATATTTATATAAAAGTTCAAATTCTGTATATGACAAAAATTATAAAGTTCTCCACATGTCTCAAAAACTCATTTAATCCATTAACTGTTAGCTCTCATTTTCTTATCTTATAAAATATAGTATTTTAAGTTGACAATAGACAATGATAATAAAATTTTACACTGTTTTCAGGATAATCAGTTAAGTCAGTAGAGAATGGATGCTTCGTAGCCGCCATCTCTCCATAATGCCATTTCAACTACAGTCGTTTCGCCAAACACAAGATATTTAGTATCGGTGAGAGTTATTAAAACGAGACCATTTATAAGACATCATAAGATGTCAATAACACGAAAACTCATTTTGCGCCCACTCTCCCCTACCGTATTTCGCGTCGTTATTCCATGGGCGTCCTGCAAAAATTACTACAATGCCCAAATACGTAGAACTGGTAGATCTCTCGGAATTTACGTGCTCTCATTAAATGCGCCAGAGCAATGTTTTTCACTTCCCTGCGAAGTGTTTTCCTTTATGCGTCACAATGCGTGACGTCGCTTTGAGCTCGGATTTGATGTGCCGGGGGTTGGTGCACTGCCCCCCGTCACCTCCCACTCTTATAGGAGACTGGCCGACGATACGAATTACGAATGATAGGGGCAGAGGAAATCAAATGTATCACACAAACACTTACGCCGCCCTCTCGGGGTAATTTACGCGAGGGAAGGTTAGCTTACCTCAAAAAGGTGGTGGCGACACCCTCTTCAAGGACCCATGTCATTATGGCGGACTTGATTATTGGAAACTTACCACTGTAAATTATCGTGTCCTTTTGTGGTGGGGTGCTAATGCCTTTGTTGTGTGTTAATAACATGCTATCAAATTGTAATAACTTACACCTAGCATGTTACTCGTTTTAAAAACAAAGGCAACATGTTTTTCTTGATGGCCTTTGAACAAACTGTCTTACTTTATATTTGAAAGAAAATACAAACTTTAAATTATCTTACACTATTACAAAAACCACTGCAAATAAAAAAATAAATATTGCATTAATTACCTAAATATGTATCTAACGCCTTTTTAATAAGAATATAAATTTATTTTATGAGCATAATAGAGCTTATATATAAACCATGAGATTAAAGGTTTTTTATTTTAGTATATTCTGATATATACTAGTTAATTATTTATTAAAAAATAAATTATCGTATTCTGAATTACCCTACCACTTTGAATAGTTCTAATGTAATCACAATAAATTGAACTGTACAAAATGTTACAAACCATAAAAGCTAATTGACTATTTGTGTGCATAAAATAATGGCATTTAAATATTCCGCTAAAAATCAATTCAATGACAATTGAAAAGCGATATGACGCCAAAATTACTATTCCTGCGCAATTAACGCTTTAGCATGGTTGATTAAAAGCGACAAATCGTTTTAGTAGATCGTCGTAAAAACAATTTAAAAATCTAGCAAAACTATTAGCTATGTTTCAAGCAATTATTTAGACTCAATGCATTTACATGCGCTTAAGGAGCTTTATAAAATAAAAATGAGATTCAAGGCATAATATATGTTTTTTTAAGTATTCCTTTCAATTTATTTTCTACTTATTATCTTCAAAACCATTTACAAATAGTAAAACCTACATTTTATATCGGGTTGTTACATTTTTTACGGAATTAAAGCTTAAGAGGTAAAATTCTATACATAGGTTTGTGTAATCAAAAATAAAATATTTCATCAGATTATTAGTGCTACCAAGCTTAAGGACTAGTTTGTAAGTAAAAATAATTTAAAATATTAAAATTTAAGAATTTAAACTGTTGTAAATGGCATCAACTTTACATTAAAAAAATGATTTTATCGACTTATATAAGTCATGTTTTTAAGCATTTATTTCTACTATACTGATTTAATTTCAAAAATATAATATTTATCCACTTGTAATTTTTTAAGACAAAGGTTGTATGGATGTTGAATTTTGAAGTAAAACCTGTTTAAAAATTAAGATAATGAAGGCAAACTAGAAATTATTTTATAAAATCATAGGAAATTGTATTGCTGATAAATATCTACCATAAAGTTAATACCATGAGTAACGGATTTGGAGAAAAATATAACGACTTGTGGTAGCCACTGCAGCGATTCTTCAAATTTTGTCAATGCAATTATTCATTTAATAAATTAATAAATAATTTTATTGCTTGAATTATATTGATTGAATATGCATATATGTATAATAAAATATGTATTCAATTGAATGCGCTATAAATCAGGCTTTATGCTAAAAATGTACGATAAAATATTTATTATAAATATACAATGACACACTGAATCAAAAATTATAATTATAACTTACGAATTATATACACATTTACGTTAAAATAGATTGCTAAAATATTTTAGAGTGAATTTATTCAGATGAATTCAATATTCATTAAATATTAACGATATGATATATTATAAAATACTTTCAGGCCGGTTTCACACGTGCCGGGTAGATTTTCCCGGCACCGGGCCGGCGCCATGTAGTGGGGATGGTGTTGTATGGGCTAGTACTATCATTTCAGACGTGCCGGACAAATCTACCCGGCGCCGGCTCGGCGCTGACTGCCGGGTTGTCGCCGGCCGCGCTCACTAAACTGTCCGGCGCCGGGTACCGAATTGAGTGTGGTGGGGGTAAAACTCAAACATGAACCGGGCCGTTGACAGTGATTGTGGTATCTTGTAATAAAATATAATATATATTCCTCGTGTTTAGGCAATAGCGGAAGAAATAGACCTCGACATTTTAATTATATTAATGTAATCTCTTTTAATTATCTTAGTAGAATACATACAAAAATAAAAAAATAACGCGAAATGTGTGAAAGGACTTATGTGAAGCCGTTAATCCTAAATTACTGGCACCAGTTGACGGGGTATAGGTCGGGTTGGGAAGAAACCGGCCAGAAACCGGCCAGAGACCGGCTACGTGTGAAAGGTTGTAGACGGCGCCGGCCCGGTGCCGGGCAAATGTACCCGGCACGTGTGAAACCGGCCTTATAGTCTATTGCTACCAATTTGGATTAGGAAATAAAGAATACAAGTTTAATTTAAAAAAAATATAGTTTGGTTAGATCAATAAATTAAACTAAATATCATAACCTAAGCTATTTTTAATGAGATATTAAAATTAAGTGGTTTTAAAACTACTTATCCAGTTACCATTAGTAAAAATTTATATTTAAAGGCATTAAACAGAAACATATGTATATATAAACTATTTTTATAATTTATGTTTATTTTTTATTTCTTGTACTCTAGAAGCATCATTTCGCTAAAACTGAATATTAATTTATTCCAACATTATTTGTGGTTGTACTTATTTCCATTTTAATCTATGGCAATCAATTGTTTGCGGTATATCGCAAATATCAAATTTTCTGTATAATGATATATAGAATTGAATCAAATTTTCACGCAGAGTTCCGTGTAAACGATTATAATAATTATCGACTCTGAAAGAAATTGTGCCATTTGCCATAATAAAATCAACCGTTAAACATCAAAATTACTGTGTTCTCCGATATGTCAGTATTTTTATACATGCTTATTTTATGAACGCTTGACACGAAGACTTAAAAGGCGTCGGTTAGCTAAAATTGGTCATCAAAACTATGAAATACAGCCCCAAACGAGGTACGTTACACATATTGTTATTTTGATGATATCTATAATACATATACGGTGGCCAAAAATGCGAAGGATAATTTTTATGTATCATATAGTAGTTTAAACCAATAAAACTTTTATATGTTAAATTATACAGATAAGTTTAATTGATAAAGGGTGCGATAAAAATTCAGAACTTTTCCCTATGGTTCCGCAAATTAATTAATTTAAAATATGACTACTACGTAAGAGTACGAATCTTAAATCAATAGTTAAATAGGTCCGCCAATCTTAGAACATACAAAATATAATTTTAACTAGAATTATGTACAACTTCTGAAAGGTTTAAGACGGATAAATTTATGTAGCAATTTTTTTAAAAATAATTTAGATAAAATGTATATTGACATCCAAAGTTGCAAAAGTAAGGGTTAATTTTATGTACGACAAAGAAATTAATATTTTAATACCTTTACGGTCAGATTTAAAAGAAATATTCGGGCAAATGTTTTTGTTTTATAACCTGTTTAGTTAATATGTATACCACTGCAATACTTATAATAAAGTAATTATAGATTGCTCTAAATAAATATTTAATATTTTTCGTGTTAAATAAATTGTTAGTATTTTAATTAGTTGAAACCGATAATTAAGCTGCCACACTCTATATAATTACAAACTTATAATTTAAATTTCTCCAAAGTGACTGTAATTTGTGTTTTATAAAAACCTTTGCTTTATATATTTTGATTGTATCGATTTCAAAAATAAAATTTTAGTTTTATTGTTATATAACTTTTTTTTATCATACACGCTCATGGGCAGAATTCTGAAAATCGCGTTTTATAGTTTACATGTCGTAAAACTCGACTGCCACACACAACCGTTCGATATTCACATACATGCACAGAGAAACAACAAAAAAAATACATAAATATGATACACGCATAAAGTCAATATTATAGATTGGACAGCTTCCAAATATGCGCAAACACAGAAACAAATTCATTTACATTAATACGAGCGCCCTAAGTGGATACAATATATCATGAAAAACTGCAAAAGCCTTGGCAAAATATTTTCCCTTTCAGAGATGTTGACCTGACCCGAAACTTGTATAAAACCCCAAATTCTATCTGTACATAGGCGTAGAGAGATATATTATTATTTCATCGTTGGAGATTATGAAATGGTCATCTGCGTGGCTTGGGTTCGGTACCGGACCCTAGGAGTCTAATCCGTAACCCGGACGCCCTTTTACCGATAAGTATATGCATTTTCCCCCTTACTCCCACCCGTTCTCTTCTCTTGCTCGTAAGGGCTAACGCATAAATCAAACTCTGGAGAAGGGTATAAATTTCAAAAGTTTTCTTTCGGCGGCCGGGCGGAAAAAAAGCCCTTTCGCCTTTTGTAAAATTTTAATTTCACAAAATGCGACGCGGGGACGCTTATCGGAATTTATAGTTCGAATCCCGAACCAGAATTTCACGGATGGAAAAATCTGCGTTGGGAATTGTACTTTCCTGCTTGCAATATCTAGAAACTCTATTATCGCATTTGCGTACGTATCGAGCCGTGTTGCCGAATCAACTGTAAAACATAAATTGAACTACTAGTCTTTTGCACTCGTATTTGTTTGAGCACTTTTATGTACTACCTTTATTTTATACTATAACTATCAACTTAGATTTTATTTCAATTCTTTTGCTAGGTTTAAAAGTTTTGCTTAATGTAAGTAAAATTCATTCTTTAATTTCATAGTTTCAATATTAAGTCATATGACAACACGAGCAACATATTTAAAGCTACACGAGCCCACTGATGCGGAATGCGACACACAACGACGATGAAAAATGAGATCCATGGCGTGAAAGTCACACTGGCTAAGACAATCGCAATCAATGCTTAATGTCTTACTTTATGCGGTATCAATATTTTATGATACTATCAAAAGAATATTTGGCCCCTTCAGGAGTTCTTCAAAGGTCTAACCTGAGGTATTTATTAACGACATAAATACGGCCGTTACAAGATCTGATTTCGAATTGAATATATGCATTTAATTTGCTGCGGAGTATATTTCTCTACAGATTAATTTAGATGAGATAATTTTTTTGCAACTGTATGCCCTTTAGTGTCGGAAAGAGCAATATTGTGTAATTTTTTTGATACTATTTGCCATCATAATATTTCTACGCTCTCAGTGAAAACATTTTAGCTACAAAAACTTTTACTAAAGATCTCGTAATCAGTTTTAAGAGCAAATGGGAGTTCTCTTCACGTATAAACGACGTCTGCGATAAATCCTCCAAGATGCTTGACATTGTTATGAGGAACGCATTTTACTTTGCCTATCCATCAGTTACTTTGTCCTTTAAGACATTTTAGTTCGCGGCATCTTTTTAAAAGGTTATTGTAATACATTTATATTTAGTTATTATCCGTTCTTGTTTTATAGCACCTTTTTTAAAAAAAAATACCGATTCACTGAGTTCTCGTAGAAATTTATGTCACAAACTATTAAATGGTCTATCATATTATTCTTGAGAAATTACAAATTTGGTTTCCGGAATGTCTTCAAGAAACATGATTGCATCCTTTTCTAATGTCCGTTTGAGCCGGGACTTTTGCACTAGCCTACTTGCCTATGGATGTCACCATCCGGCTCTTAAATACGCTGGCATTAAACATTGACCTATTTTATGTCAGGTATTAGGAGCTGGTCCGATTTGTACAATTTAATTGTAATATTTTGTGATTTTTTCTTTTTCTTAATAGGTATTATTTTTTTATATGTATTTTTTTCGTATTCACACATTTTATTTTTCTAAAACTCCTTTTATAACTTAGATCTTATATGCTTTGCACCTGCTATACTGTTCTTATAACTGCTCCTGTATTAATTTGGATTCTTAAAAGTAAGTACGCGTGTACTCAAATATATTTAATATTTCTACATACTCTTTTAGCAAAATATTTTGAGTTGAGTAAGATTAGGATAAATATTATCGTCTCAACTTAACTTAAGAACACACATTAACGCTTTATTTGGCGTATTTTAAAAAATCATATTTATTGACAATATAAGTATTTTATTGTGAGTATAATTGTATTTAATTTTACTTGTATCGCTATTTTTTAAATGAAAGAATAACTGTGATACTTTATGATGAGCTGGCGTACGTTACTACCGGTTTAATTTATAATCTATAAAATATTCAACTACTTTGATTAAAAAGTTACGTAATTTTATCTTGAAATTCAGATACATACAAAAACATAAGACACTAACTCTATATTTTTATATATTTGTTTGTTAAAAAATTTAATTCTCACGATATCTTGTAGTTTAAAGTAATAGGTTATAAAAAATATATCCTTGATTAATTTCATATTATCAAAATCAAAATGATAGTCAAATAATATATATTTATAATGGCATGTCGTGCCATACCCTATTGACGTTGCTTTAATATCGAGTGACTTTTATTGCTGAGCCATGTAGAATCAGATATATTTCTTATAGATTTTAATTAAAATAAAAATATAGCTTAAGTATTACCTTTGCTCAAAATTGCGTACTTTGAAAGTGAGCAACATTTTTTTATCAATTGCAGTCAATATTGAATTTCTTCGAGCGCTTTTCGGAAGGACAGAATTGCTTTGACGGTGTATAGGTATATATATTCTAATAAATCACAATAAAAAACGTACCATCGGCTTCGACGTACAATTCGCGTCAGCGACGAGCAAATCAATATCACAAAAGGGAAAACGAGAATAAGAACCCGAGATGAGTTCAGAGAAGGGGTAAAAGGAGAGGGGTTTGGGGAGTAGGTTATAGTAGGTTTTCGTACGTAATAAAGCCCACACCGATCAGTCACACATCAACGTCTAAAGGGCGTCCGTTTTTCCCATTAGGACGCCACGATACATGGGGTTGAAACTGGGACAAACTTATATGTTTTTGAAATTCGTTAAATAACTTTTTAGCTATTATAGGATAGTCCGTAAGTCGTTTTACTGTACCAAAATGTAAAACATTTTTTTGATTATTAATTATTAGTATATTTTTAATTATGTAGGTGTAAAAGAGTACCCGGTTTCGATTTAAAAAATATCTGTTTTGACCTTTGTGTCAAGGATGTATTTAATTTGTTTATTCTTAATTAGGGACGTTGAGCTAGACCAGGGATCCAAAAAGAGAAACGGCGGTTTTTGCGATCTTCGCTGGTTTGAAGTTGAGTCAACTTACGCTTAGTTAAAGTCTGGGTTGGATTGCTTCTGAAGATGATTTTAATTTCAAGTGTAAATTCCAGTAAAATAAGTATCTCAGACGAAAAGTCTAAGATTAAGGTTTTGCCCTTGGCCAGTCGGAATCCCATAGATTACTTTGATACCCAGATAACCTGCCCACCCAGATGCTGCGTCACTAGAAATGCACACTTCGAATAATCTTTGCAGTGGCTGCATTTTTTATAAGTATTCCGTTTATGTTTTATTTAATTATTTTTATTCAACGTGATTTTTGCACTTTTCTTTATCACAATTTTTATTAAAAAATATTGCAGAGAAAAATAATCACTGACGTACATTTAGATTCAAATTTTTTGCTAAATATATGTTTTGCAGATCTCAGTGTTATTTAGTCAGTTAAAGACACCATATAATCATGAACACTATATAAAACAAAAAAATACTTTTAGTAAAAAAAATCGTGGTAAAATTTGTTTTATAATATATAATATGTGTAAGTTGAAAATTATTTTAAAAAACACTAATTTATATGAAAATTGCAAAGATAAGAAAGGTGTCGTTTTCCCTCAATTTACCCACATATCCCAGATGCGGCCCTGTACGCGCCTCGTGAAATTAGCTTTTTCCGCATGGTCGACCATCGGCGTTCGGTGTGTGCGTTTATTGTGTATACGTTTGTAATCATATTAGGAGCACATCAAAATTTCATTGCTGACAAAATTGCGCCGTTGCGCGAGCGCGCTCGCTTCCGGCACCAGGGCCGCACTTAACACTTGATTGGAGCCGTTAAACCGCGGGCGGGGGACGCTCGCGCTTCGCGAGACCCGCTTGATTAAATCCTTTGCCGATGCTAACAAGACTTTATATGATGTCAAACTTTGCTGACAAATGTTAATAAGGCTCAGCTCCTTGGTTCGAGGAGACCTTCCATTCACACAATCGCTATAATGAGGGAGAGGGGATGGAGGGGGAGATAAAAATATTATTAAATATAAATCATAGCAATATATGTTTTTAAGAAAAAAAAGTTTTTGTTCAAAATTTTTTTTAAATTGGCTTGGTTGAAATTTTAGCATCTACTGATATAATTGAAAGCTTGATAAAAAAAATCGGCTACCTTATTTATATAACGGATTTTGAAATGTAAAAAGGCAGTTGAGGGGTCATAATATTAATACTATGTAATTACCACTTGAATATTACAAGAGCACTTTCCGTTATTGCAGGTTTTAAGCGGCTGTTGAATATTTTCAACATGTGTGAGATGTAGCAACTATTGTTGTGGATTGCAAAAGGCTCTCATTTGTTATATTATATTAACACTTTTACAAATTCTTGAGTGGTTATTGTGATGCTTAAAGTTAAATGCGTCTATTGTCACGTACGGTTTGTGCCAGTAAGCATAAAAATATTGTTAAGCTAATGGATGGATTCATAGCGTTTTGTTTTCACGGTCAGTGCAGATATTTAATTTAAATGTTTTAAAACTGATCTACTTTATACTTATCGATGTACGTTAATTGATGTAAATGTAGTCATTGTAGATACTACAATACCACGACAAAAATGTTATTATTTATAAAGGAAGTTAAGTAAGCTAGTTGTTAAAGAATTGTGTATCATCATTTTACACGCGATTCAAAAGTTGTACTAAATCCTAGAGCCTAGAATAATCATATATAAGTTATATATTTAGACAATATATACATAAATGCAAAAATTACTAGATTTTGATATGTAATATGTACTATGCGCTTATTGAAATGTTTGCTTTATGAAATTCAATCATCACTTTTAAACTGATCACGATGCTTTATTATGTAACATATAATATAATATGAACCTATTGTACATATATAGCTATTAGAAAGTTCACACATACACACATAGTGTATATACAAACATTCCCCCTAACTTCAAACATCCGGGCTTTGAAATATAATAGATCGATTAAAGTAAGCTTCTTCATTAGTATGTTATATTAGTCTCGTGTAATACGCGCTTGCACGCATGGGGGGCGTAATAGCGCTTTAAATGCATCAAAGGGTTAATTTAGGCGCTATCCGTCCTAAGGGCGTCGTCAGACGTTGATTGCGAATTCCGTTTCAACGGAGCAATAAAAAAAGTAAAAGAATGTGATAACATCCAAGAATGTAGGTCAGATATCCGCCACCTCATTTCCGTTCTTTTTACACGCGGCGCGCTGCGACAGAAGAACAAAATGGAGAGAAGCAGTAGTAGCAGAAGAAGTGTGAATGACAAAAAAAATCTCAAAGACTGGAGCCGGATACGCGGGAAATTCGAGGAAATAGCGTCGACACTTCCGTTTTAATGCGACTTTTCAATACAGGAAATTTTACGCCCGAGCTATAAATCCGAGATTCAATATTAAATTTTCATTGCAAATATAAGGCCGGCGTCACACGTTCAAACAGTATTTTATAGGTCATAAGTGTCTATGTAATGCGCCTATATGTCAACATATGTAATAAAAAGCGCGTTTATTATTATATATGCATACGCGAGTCTTTCAAATTTAAAGAATGTTACCCTTTGTTTATAAAGAGAACGTATGGTTTGGCAATAAAATTCCAATGGTGGGTAACAAAAGTTAAGGGTCGTACAAAAATTCAAGGTCTATCATAAATAATATACAACGATTGTTTGTAAATTTATATAGCTACTTATTTTATATCTCATATTTACAAAATAATATTCTCACGATAATCTTTTAGATTATCAACAAATCATATCATATCAACTAATCAAAATGTTAAAGTGCAATCTGATTTCAAAACTCAAACACTTTTTAGATTATTTTTTAAATAAGAAGTTATTTCTAAGCATACATTATACCTGGCGTTCTCTAATTGGAAATATTGTATACAACTACTACATCAAAACATATAAATGTTTGCTCAGGTCTCAAAACTTATTGTAAAATTAATACAACAAATATTTTATCAAACGTTGTTTTCGTTGAAAAAGTTTCTTATTTGGTATACTATAATTTAGGTTTTGTATTGTTCAAGGTTTATCAAGCTTTCGTGTTAATAGCTTAGCCTTAGATAAACATTAGTGTTATTCTTGAAAAATATATATTATATATTAAATCATCAATATTTTGATGTTTATATCTTAGATAAGCATCGAACGTTTTAGATGACACTTTCAAAAGATTAATTACACGTCAAGTTGATTGAGAGGTTCTTTGCCGGCAAGTAATGTTTTGATGAAACATGACAATGTTTCATCAGATTGAGAGTGAAGATAGCCAAATACATCGATTAGTTAAATTACTGATAATACCACTTCCCATTGGGTGTTATAATGTTTTCTAATCACGTGGAATTACATCGGGGTGATTAACTAAAATTGGTCTAAAACATATGCTTTACATTATATAGTATGTAATAACTTTTTTAAAAATATTTTCAGATTTTCTGTCTTTACTTTCCGAATCTCCTTTATATGTATTAAAAATAATAATATAATAAATTTTATTCAATAAATAATATTACAATAATAAAAAATATGTACATGTATAAAGTACCTGCCTCTAAAAATATTGTGAATGTCAAAAGCCATAGGCATAAGAGTATGAAAATATTTAATAGGCAGGGGTAGCAACCCTAAAACGGCCCTATCGGACAAGGGCCTCTTGAGCCCTTGGTAGTTTTCTTTTATTTCACATTCACCCGCATTCATCTACCCGTGGCCCATTATGAGTGGATGGCTTTTCAGAAATTATTATTCGCCGAAGCAAAAAACGCTTTTATTTCGACGACAGCGGTCTGAAATGTCGAATCGAAAATAAACCTTATATCCAACCATTATTTTGTCATACGTTTTTTATTATTATATTATGTATGTTGATTGATTATGTTTCAAAAATTTACATTTCAATTTTCTTTGTATTTATAAACACACTTTATTCTGTTTGTTTCAGGTGAGTCAAATCTAATATCTTAATCACAACCGACACGTGATACGTGCTAGTGTCAGGTATGTTTGCGTATAGATTTATGCAAGACACACATGTCATGCCGCACTCGTGGCAAACAAACAAAGCTCTTCTATTACTCAATCAAGTGCAACATTGACTTGTTTGCTCGGAGCTTTTGTTTGTCCGCGACATTTGCCTCACAGACAGGTTTCGCGGAATCCGACCGTCACATGATCACCGGAGCAATCTCGTAGATGCTGGGATCTGAAACATGAGTCGTTCCGAAGTGTTGTGTGGTAATGATATTGGATAACTTCAATTGGTTGCATTCTTTGTCTATATGCAGGATTCGTAACGACATAATTTACAATTATAAAATTAAATAATAACCATAAAAACAAATATTTGATTTTTAATATTTTATTAAACAAAATAGGTTTTTATAAAGCCCAATGTATTTAGGGACGAATCAGATAATAAATTTCTAATTTTTCTACCGTTAAAAATTCTCGCTTTCTGTTGATGTTGACTTAATTGGATTTTGAGTCTGTTCTCTGGCTAGTTGCAAAATTCGAAGTTTATTTAGTATACCACATTTATTATTTTTCATTGAATAAATATTCTGGCGACTCATTAGTTTTTTGTTTATTTATCAACGTTATACATACTTTATATTATACAAGGTTTATTGGCAATATAGTCGCGCTTTAGTAAAAATAGCTTAAACCAATTTTTTTTATTTTGTTTTATTTGAGAAAATAAATACCTGGGTTGTGCGATACAGAATCTTCACTGGAAGCAGACTCAAATTTTGATTTTATAAAAGTGCACTAATATTAAAAAATGGCTTCAGTAAGTAATTATTGATTATGAATCGTATTACATAATTGTTTATAATAAATTATATATATGTCACCTATTCTCAGACTTTCAGTCTGATATTTTAATTTCTTACTTGTAGGTATACTTTGCAGTGGGGTAGCTAGGGTACGTGCCGCCCAATTTCCCCCCCATCCCCACCAAATTTTAGCTTTATATTGTTGACTTTATAGCATCAGCTATATCTAAACTTATGCTTTTATTTTTAAATTAAAAATTCTTTGTTTGACGTAATATTTAAAATAACTTTGCCACATGATATCTAATAACAAAGTCTAAAATGAGCGCAAATCTTAACATTGAAAAAAGTACATTCACACATAAAAATTCACATATTTTAGACCATTAAAATTATATTGACTTCCTTACCTAAATTGTCACTTTGCTTAAATACCTTAGTTTATAATTCTAAAAATAAATAACCGTTAAAAATATATTATATATATATCTAATAATTTAATATTCATAGCAAAATATTTAATTAAGAAGCAGTACAGTAAAAAATTATAAAATTAAAATATATATTTTTTCGAAATGTACACATTGATCAATTCAATTTTTTTATTTAAAATTTTACTTCTACTTTTAGCAAGTATTATTGTGAATACAAGTATTCATTAAAAAATACTATAACATAGAACTAAAGAGTATATAAAAAATACGATAAAAGTATCAGCAATAGTACGTAATTATATTATTAAAAAAGTACTGACTAAATAATCGATAATAATAAAAAATTACGCAGCTATAAATAAGTTGGCAATATTGCATCATATTATTTTATCAAAATAGAAAAATAAAGCATTTTTTATTATATTTAACGCAAAAGAGTATAAAAATTAACAAAATATTAGAGCATTGTTCAATGTTACTTTTCTAGAACCTCCAAACCGGCTAGTTATTACATAATACAAATATCGAAGATTGTCTAGTCAAACCTCGAACCTTGTAATTATTGATCATGCGCCGTTTAATTTAATTAAATATTCATAATCGAGTTATGCCGACGTTTAAGCCTCGCGATTAACCACGTCACACGCCCATATATTAAGCCCGCTTATATGTTTATCCGGGATTAGCTAAGATTACCAAATGTTTCACTACAATTAATAACGCATATCCTGGCGACTTATGTCGAAGTGTACCTGTATTGGTGACGCTGGTACGCGCGGATAGTCCTTTCACTGTGATCCAGTAATAATAATAATTGTCTAATCTAATCTAATATTTTATCGTTTTTTGCATTTTAATTGAGATCCATGTGTAGAGTGGGTGATGAAGATAGGACAATTTAAACGAGCTATAGTATGCTAATGCATGAACAATATTCGGTACAAGCGAGCGATAGCGAGTAAGCATTGCTCAAAATAGTGAACACCCTATGAATATCTGTCTGCTACGAATGCTTTTCCGATAAAAAAAAATCCAAAGATTTAAGATTTACATAATGCATAAAACAATTCGTCTTATAGAGCAAAGTATTTATTTAAATGCACATATCTCTTAAAATAGTTTACTGTTAAATCGCACCCATTCTAAGATGAAAGATTCTTGTTGGGATTTAAATGAGCTGAAGCTCTTATATTATAATAATTAATGCATTTAACTCTTGCTACTAATTTTAAGATGAATGATATTGGACGTGGTTATGCTTATATGTGGCGAAAAATAGCTTGTTTATTATCAGTAGTAACAATATAAACTGGAATCATTGACTAGAATTTAAAAGAACCTAAAAGTCATTGTTCAGTTTAGTTATTTCTATGATTTGGTGCGTAAACCTCTATTGGGGTTCTCATTCATATTCTGTGTCTTATTATTAAGGAACGAGATCTTTATGATTGGCTTTAATTCTCTGATGACATAACTTCTTGTAGAGCTACTAAATGAACTGTAAACATCTTTATTAGGTCAATTAAAAGTTTCACTTATCTCCCTGTGCTTTTTTTTATCTGTTTACGATACAAGGAAAAAATCTTCACTGCGGGAAAGAGAATCATGTTTTATTTATAATGGCTTTGCTACATATTTGTAAAACATGGTTCGGGCTTCCTGGATGACAAATATTTCTTAAGCTTTAGGATTTTTTTTTTGTTCCAGTTAAATTTCATCAAAAAGTAAACTGTACCAGCTTGTGCGCTAAATCTAAAATTATCCAAGCAACGCAAAGTGGAGGGAATAACTCTTCGGTTTACTGGTGATTGCATTTCTAAGTGTTATTGCTATCGATTAGCGTTCGGCACACGTACCGCGTAACTCTATATATTTACTAACTATTCGAGAGCGAATGTAACTTTGCAAATAGTCGGGTTTGATTTATGCTTTCAAGTAGTGAGAGTGTGTACAAAATATTACCCCGAACGTATAGATTGAGATAACAATTTTAGAAGCGGAAGAATTTATTAAATTGTATAACATATATAGCATTCATATGCATTTGAATTTCAACATTTGACAGTAGATGCTGTTTATGTTGACTTATTTTAAATATGCAGAAGTAGAAGAACTTCATACATGTCATATTAATAATACACTTATTATTGATACTTAATGGCAAAGAATAATGATAAATTGCTAAGTAATATTAAAATTCACATCCTTTTATTTCACGTTGGTACTATTAACAAATTTACTATAAATTTTTAGTAATTTTGGACGCGTTGTTTGTTTCTGACATTCAAGTATTGACGACACATTTATTAACGCTTGGCAACTTTCTGATTTAATAAATAGCGAAATAAAGAATTTTCATTTATTATATGCAGCAAAGGACTTGACAAATGTGGTACACACTTTTTCAAGAGAGTCATGAAGGTGTCGAAAATGATAAAAGAGATAGGCGGTCTAAAAATTTAAGCACTGATGCAAATGTAAAACATATTACAAACATTATAGATAGATGACTTTCATTTCTCAGAAATTCTCAAAAAAAAAATACTGTATAAAAAATATATGTTATATGTAGTATGTGATTATATTACTACATTATATTATTAAATATATTATAAACAAAGTATTAAATGATCGTTGACGTGAACTAATTTTAATAAAAAGGTTTGTTAAAATTAAATCAAATAGTCGAAGCACCAAAATGGATCGATCTTCTTCGATTGATTACATAGCGCCGATTTCCAAATACATTTTAAGCTTTCATATTTATGTTAAAATCATAAATAAAATTGTCAATAACAGCTGTTGTTACTTTATATTTTTTTATATTCATAACAATAATAATTGCAAATTTTATGATGTACATTTTTTCAAATATGCTGATTTCTGTTTATGTTGACTTATGTTTATGGTTAATATTCATCTTAATATTAATGTAGTTCTTTGATTATAAAAGCAAATATAAGTTAAAAAATTATAAACAATTTTTTGCTAATAAAATACATGCATATAAAAGCATGCATATTTTCAAGCATCTGGCACAAACCCATTTTTTTATGCAGCAGTTCCAAAAATTTAGTGGTTGTAAAACATTTAAAAATATTCGTAAAAAATATTTTTGACCAAAAACGTTCAATGGAAAGTTTTGAGGAATAAAATTTTTCAGCTCAGCATTTTTCTCTAGAAATTCTCCAAAATTATTACATGGTAAAAGAAGTCGTTGACTATCAAATATTAAATACAAAGAATAAATCATAATTGTATAGTTAGCATAATAAAAAGTCAAAACAAAAAAAGGGCGTCAGGTTTGATCGAATGTCAAGGTTTTTTTTATTATTTGTTTACGGCTATAACGATCCAAGTATACTATTATATTTTACTACGGCTAATAAAAAAGTAGTAACTTGCAGTTTAACTTCGTTTTTGGGAGGTAAGCGAAAGTAATAAAATAACTAGAATTGTAGGCAAACAATATTTTACCACGATAACACATCACGTAAAATCACTAAAAATTAGTTTTTACCATAAACAACATCGTCATGATACTGCAGTCATCACATTTACAATATATAATCACTTACTGTTTTCACAGATACGGAGATCATTAAATAAACAGCGTTTTTTATTCGTTGGTCACGATAATAAATATACAAGGAAAATATTTATTAAAGTAAGTGTTATTATACAAGAATGTGTTGGATATTATTTTTATTGCCTTATTTTTAACGATAACGAAATACTGTTTATTCGTTTTTTTGGTTGAATGTCGGTTTTAGGGCCACAATAGCAACAAGCCTTTGAATCTAGGTTCTGCGATGTTAAGTAAGTTACGCTTGGAATCCATATGTATACCCAAAAATTATCTGCTCGTTTTTGTTTAGTTTTAATAAGTAAAAGCAAGAAATTATGAATAACGTTTTACGGCCATAGTTATGATAAAATCAAAAATAAAAACTAGAAAATAAAAACTAGTATATCTAAAAACTTTTTTAGATATAAATTTTTAGCAGTATGTCTTAAATACTATTTTTTTGTTCTCTATGTAGGGTAAATAAAATATAGAATTGAGTAACTTGTACTTTTTTATTGATTAATAATCTTAACAATCAATTAAAATCAACATATTGTGATTGACATCATCACTTGAATTGTTTTACTCGACTTTAATTGGCAGAAGTATTGCTTGTTTTAAAGCTATTCGTTATTGCCGAATAAATAAATTTTGTCGTTATAATTTAAATATTGTATATAATATAACTTTAAAAAATTGCGTTGATCCAGAAATTCGCAGCAGATTTTCTATGAAAATTTATCATCAGAATGTTTGCGATTTTAAAGCGAGACAGTCAAAGAAACACAAACTTTATAAATTATATTATAGATTATGCTAAACTTGATGTTATACTTAAATCACGACTGCAGCTAGTTTAATATGTAAATTTAATTTAGTACGAATTTTGACTACAATGCTTGCAATTAAACTGTACTGCTTTGTTTGTTCTATATGTGTTTACTCTGATAACATAGTGTAAAACATAATTCTAACAAATATCCCAATATGCGGTTTAATTTACTGACTGTATATTACACGCGGAATCAAAAATAAACATATTTTTATGAAAAGAATGCTCTACTTTTACAAATAAATTTGTTTTAAACGTAGTATATTTTATATGCATAAATAAAATAGTTTTTCACGCGTCACCTACTTTTTATTTTATACAAAACGTTAAGCTCAATGCAGTGTGTCGGTTGCTTTGTCGTTGCCAATTTAATTATAGTATTTTAAACATGTAAAGAACGAATAATATAAAGCCTTTATTACACCGTTAAAAAAGTGTAGATTAAAATTAAAGATAAATTTGTAATTTAGTTAATGACTATGTGTGACGTGTTTCGGCGATAGTGATTAACGAACACGTGTTGTAAAATTGACAGGTGTAATTACTATGTTATGGAATATATTTAGAAGTCATGAAAATATGAAATTTTAAATTAAAGGTTATCGGACAAAATTGACATTTCTAAGTGTATTGATTAGGACTGCTATTCTTAATACAATATTTTAAAAAAAATAATGAAATAAGAAACATTATTTATTAAAAACTATATATATATAAAATAGTACATTTTATTTATTAGCTAGTTAATTATTTTTTATTACTTTTTATGTTGAAAGATTTAGTTAATTTTCAACATATACAATTTTAAAAATACCGATCAAACGAAAACTGTTTATATTTACATTTCCATTAAATAACGTAAACGGTATCGAGTTATTTGATAAAAAATCCAATTTGTAAAATTTCAAGTCCTTTTTTATTACGATGAAATTTAATATTTTATAAATGTAATTAATTATCTATATTTAAGTTCTACTTTTTATATTTTTAAATAAAGATTTGTTTATTATTAACTACATATAATTACAACAATAAATACCGAAATAAATTAATTATTTCATGTAAAGAACTTTTTAAAAGCTGTAATAAATTTTAGACAGTAAAAACGTAGCATATTTTATTATTGAGGTATAAATATTATTTCAATAATTAAATAAATTTATTTTTAAACTCTAGTTTGTATATAAATTAGTATAAATTAAGTCTTAGTTTTTTTTGTATTATTTTTCACGTAATTTATGATACATAAATTAATTTAAAAAATGTTTATTTATTAAATATTGATTAATTTCTCGAATATTAAAAAATCTTGTTTATATTATACCGATTTAAATTTAAATTTTGTTAAAATAAATTTAATAATTTATCGTATTTTAAATATTTTTTCACCGTTTCCCAGTTAAGTACGAGATATTATTTAGATCAACTCAAACGAAAATCAAACAACATCCGATTAATTTTTATAAAAAAAGAATCGTGTCTTGTTACTTAAAATTTGTAAAGATGATATGTTTTTTATTTATGTGCGAAATAAATTAGAAGAAAAATTGCAACTTAAATTGGACATTCTTTATACGATTTCTTGATCATGTAAATGCATTTTAATGGTGGCATAACCAATGATGAATGATGTTAATAAAGATATAATATGTTTAATAAAACGCGATGAAAGTGACCCAAAAACTAATAGAGCAAACCTAGACACGTGCGGTCACGAGTGTTTAACCCTAAAAAAAACCAAAACTGCCGCGGATTAAACCCTTCGAAGCGGGCTACCCATATATTTTTCCGTAGAGGTACCAAAAAAAAAAGTTGGCGAAAATTGTGAAATACGACCGTCTCCTGCAATGAAATATCGTCCGAAACTGTGAAAAGTTACAGAAAGCTAACCGCTTTTTTCCTCTTGAGTTTTTTTTATACACGGCTGCTGGTCGTATTAACCCACGAAAGTCGCGTTTGACCTCAAGGATGATTTTTTACAGCACGAGGCCATAAGTCCCGGGCATAAATAGGGGATTAATGCTGAGCCGATGGCAGGGCACCGGTAAAAAGTGGACATGGCGACATTTGCGGATATAAAACGTCAAATATTTGTCCTTTTTGGACTGCTTGGACTCGGTCGAGGGCATGGCGGGTAAGGAAAAGGGGCTTATGGTGGACGGTTGAGAAAAATGTTTCATATAAATGTATATGTATGTGTGTACAAATTCGAACGTTTCGTGAGATACAAATCGAGGTTTGAGGCGAGCTTGTATTATTTATAATCTAACACGAAAAGGGTTTTGGGATTTATATTTTATTAAGGAACGCTTTATGCTTGGGTGTACATATGATATTTATGGAATTCATGTTCAAAGACAATGTACAAAGAAATTGTAACAACCGATACTGTATTTTAAAATCCATTTTTCAAATTAGATATATATGATACAATAAATCCATAGAATTGAAAAATCATATAATAACTTTGATAAAGCCATTCTTGTTATATTTGCATACACAAATGTAGATCAAAAAGCGATTCTTCAGAAAGAGTACACAAATTTAAGCTAAACTAATGTAAAATCTTTAATGGGTACAAATAAAGAAATCAAAATAAAATTACTTTTTTGCATGAATTATGATATACCCGAATAACAATAAACTTTTTTTACAGATATAACTATAAATCTACTTCTGCTAGTGATTTATTAGCTTTGATTATTGAATGACATATGCGCACATTTTTTTACGCAATTGTGTTATTTTCAGTATTTTTATGTTTTGGCTAACTATATGTATCTAACAATCTGAAAGATAATGCCTGGGTTAATTCAAGAGTTATTTTGTCACACCTGTACTCTTTATCATATTTAAATTTGCGCATATTTGCTCCGTTAAACTATTAAGCTAATATTTTGTAGAATATTTTTTACAAAAACTAAGCTGCTCGTTCATAATTTAATTACCCAAAGATTCTTTTAATAAAATTATTTTTATAAACGACGGTAAAAAACTGATTAGGCGATTTTTATCGGAAAAATTTTAGCGGTTTTTCAAATGGTTATAAAATACTAAAAATAATAAGCAGGCGTTGAGATGTTTATCAAGTAATAAATTAAAATCGCAGGAAGGTGTTTAATTAACATTATCTAATCTGTCTATGCAAAAAAAAAATTAAATTTTTAATTACATTTAAAATTTCCCGTGAGATTATTTTTCAAGTTCAATTCTGATCTACCGTGGTTGTTTTTATTTTTCCTATTTATCTATTTACTTATTTCTTAGTTTTATTTCGTGAGTTTCTGTAAGCTTATTTTTAAGCGATGTTGTTACTTTCCTTAATGAATTATCTGCCGGTTTTAGATTTTTAAGTTTACGCGACCATTTATTTTTACGCGTTTTTTTTAATGAATTTGACACGTTTTATTTTTAATGAATTCTATCGCGAATTTCATCGATCAGTTATATGTACATATGTACATATTCAATTTACTCGCAACGCGTGGGCTCAAAAGCCGAGTAATCTATTTTTGAACAAGCGTACGCACAGAATAACGTAATCAATGCTTAAATTAAATAATTAGGAACACCTGTTGGGATTTTTGTTTATGAGTACAACCAAACTAGTGTTATTTTTGTATATAAATTACATACTATTTGATGAACTTAATAGGTTAACACTATGACAATGTTATTTTATATACCTGAGACACTACCATTTCACTTTGATATTAATAATAAGAACAGCTTCTGACGCGACTATGTCGACTAGCATAGTTGCAGTCTGCTAGAATCGATTTCTAAAGAAGTATCCTCTATTATATTTACAAGTCATGCCCATTTGCGCCTTTCTCTATCGTCACAGAAACATCTCTATCGTCACACCTTTATATTTTTCACACAATATGCTCGCGAAAGCTTTTTCATGTCCGACACCCTTTCGCACATATATACTTACACAAATTGAAGCAAAGTATACGCCAATTACTTTTGCACATCTTTGACACCTCGCAAAGCTCAGCATTATCGTCGTAATAAGTGTTGTGTTTCTCCGGCGCTTTTTTCCCCCCGAGGTATTTCACAGTCCACGGCTCACTTTCCATTATTATTGCGTAGGCACTACACCCGACGGCTGAGAGTAATGAATAAATACGCTTTCGATCTATTTTCGTTGTCGCTTTTTCGCAATTTCAAGGTAAAAGGGAATCGCCATGGGAACAATTCCGGCAGATGATCGCTCCTCGGGCAGCCGGATGAAATATGGAGCGACCACTCTCTCTCTCTCATTCTTAATAACCTTTTGCGGCTCAATTCTGATTTATGAAATCTGACGTGTTTCTTTAGATTTATTGTGAAATATTCTTTCTACTCTCTCTCTTTGTGTTTTGTGAAACAATCGACCCAATAGTACTGTAAGCTTTTTATTATCAGTATATATTTAATAGTATTTATTGTAAAACTATTGCGAGAGCTTGAAAGTCGCATAAATTAATATCATATATATATATATATATATATACTTTCATAGTTACACCTAAAATAATAATATACTTTTACCGAGGATGATTAAAAAGTTATAAATATGAAATAGACAAGAGTAAGAAAGAGTTATTAGTTTTAAAAATATAATCTTAATTTATTAATAACCAAAACTGAACAAGGTATAAATATTTAATTGAAAACAATACGCACCATAGCACGCGGAATAAATTTGATTGCTTATTTTTGACGTCTCTCCTTTAATCTTCAAAGCTCAGCTCTAATTATTTCTGCAAATTTACAGCAAAATACAAGAGTAAAAATATTTTTTTATGTAAATAAACGTTGGCGTCGTAGATAAAAATATCATTTCAGTGTTTTTAAGACATATTTATTAATAATTAAACGTATGTTTAATTAATTAAAAATTTTATTCTATTTTATTATTTCACCTCATCTTTCTTAATAGGATCTTATGTAATTACATTTATAGTTTATTGTTTTATCATTTAAAAAAAAACGTTAACAACACTCTAAAATATTTGGGAATAAATTAATAGTAAAATATTTAATGTGATTAGTAGGTAAATTATGAGGCATATTTTCGTTTAGATTAGTTATTTTATTTTTTACAAATGTATATGTTAATGAAAAAAACAGCAGTAAAACAGAAAGTTATAAATGTTTTACTGTTTATAACCTTCTGTTATTTATCAAAACGCTAAAAAAGTCTCCCCATGCAGGAATACGTGATTTTGAAAAGAGCTTCGGCAAGGTTTGTGATGACTTATTATTAAAAAAAATAGTCAGACCTCGGTTGTTTGGATGATTTAACCAGCTATTCTCTAGTTATCTGTACGATGGTATACAGTTTGTTACTGCTGATTGTCGAAAGAGTATTTTACCCCATTTAGAGTTTCCTAAAAGGTACAACTTAATTTTTTTGTCCTTGTTCACCATCAATATATTCCTACGATCTCGGTAAAAACAATTTGACTGGAAAATTTTTCACTGAATATAGCGGAATCATTTTAATACAGTGTTATATTTTTTTCAAGATATTATGAGTAAGTCATTTAACTTTGACGATCTGTCAGTTTTTCGCGTCTTTTATGACACTTTAATTAGCAGCATTTTTAAATCTGATATATAATTTAGAAAACCCCCAATAACCAAATATTCCCTTTAAATTAAAAAAAATAATTGAAGGACTTATATTACTAATGCATTTTTAATCAATTATTGTACATAATATAAATAGGGATAATTTTATGATTCAAAGTTTATTTTAATTTTTATCGTTTTAAGTATGATTGTTATTTTTTCAATTAGAACTGGTTTGATTGACAGATTCAGTTAAAATTCCCTAAAATTCGCAGCTCAAATTTATATTTTGTATATGTTAAAAATGTAAGCGGTAAAGCGGAAATAGGTTTATGAAGTATTTGTGTCAGAATCAGGTGGATAAATATGGGTCAGAGTTTATATTTAATCCTTAAACAGATTATTGCTTTTGTCAACAATAAAAAAATATTTACTTCCTAATAATAATAAGGTTTAATTTTATTAATAATTTATGGAAGCAAAGTAAGTTTAATTTGTATTAGATTTTATCAAGAATATATATTTTAGCTGCAATACAGTAATTCAATAAAAATTACTTCGTAGCAAAATTGCGCAGTACAAAATGGTGCAAATTAAACTGTGCTGAAAAACAGTAAAGTGTAAAATAGTTCATAGATATATACACAATAACTGTCTGCAAACGCTAGTAGGCTAACAACAAGGGTTTCGTCTGCGTCGTTTCATAGTCACTAAGTTTTTTTGCCTTTTGTGCGTTGACAAAATAAATTAATATAAAAACTAGGTTGATGTTGTCTATACCGACATTTAAAAAGCATTCGGCAAGTGTTAAAGAGTATTCGCACAAATTGAGATTCACCCTGTTTACAAAAAGTTCGATTCACAATTAACTACCTTTCAGCTAGTATCACGCTGTCATATTTTTAAGATCCCCTTGCTTAGCAGAATTTGCTTAAAGCTTAGGCGAAGGTGTTTTCAACATAAATACTTCCGTTTATTACTTTGGAGTGAGGTTTGAGCTAAGATGGAGATTATCTATGAGCATCGCTAAATTTTTCTATTAGACGTTGAGTATGCTCGGTTTCGTTATGCAGAGCTCGTGTTACTTTAATAATTTATTAGCAAGTTTTTTTCTGTACGATACAATAGTTCGTAGCCTGCCCAAATATGGTTTTATTGTCTGGAAACCATATAAAACGAAGTACTTTTTGTTGTTCAAGAGAATTTCTTAAATATTTTTACAGGGTCGTGTGCATATTTGTATCCTATGATTTTTGCTAAAAGTGTTGGGATACAATTCACTGCATTTTCGGCGTTGCATATACCTAATGAAGCATTTTTTAAAGTTGTAAAGGGGCGGTGTCAACAACCCGTTAATACTATGTGACTTTAGGCTGCTAGAGAGTCGTGACTAGGACGTCAGTGCTTAAGAAAGCTTCTCTTACACGGACTATCTAGCTTCTTCAAGGACGTTTTCACCTTTGTATATTTTTCATCTATGTAAAGATGGAAAAAAATGTTGGATTGTGCTTATCTATTTTAGGTGTGCACCATGACAGTTGTTTTTTTATTTTAATTATACAATTATATTTTATTTAATGGCCATTGTGGATCATTGGGGAAACTTGCTCAGTCATGATGATTAGATTTGTAAAAAAAATAATTAAAAAAAAAACACCGTAGAAACTGTTTATATTTTAACGTTATCGTGTTTTATTGACTTTTTTTTGTTTTTAATGTTTTTGATTTTTTAAATATGTGTTGTGTTGTTTAAACGCTAAATTTTTTTTTGTTACTATTGTTTTGTCAGCGCTAATATGTACTGCGGTTTTTTTTGCTATGATACCATTAAAATGTGCTTATAAATTCAATACGAGACAAAGGATATAAAAAAGCAATATATGTTTATATTTATAGCATATATCTTATTATAACGATTATGTTAGATTCGAAGCATGTTTATTAGCGTATATCGCAATTACAATATCGATACGTGCTTGACTAAAATAAATCCATTTTTTGTGAGAAGTGGATCTTTTTTTCTGATACTGCGTAGAATATACACATAAATTTAATAAAACAAATAATATTATGCTGAATAAAAAAATAATTAATATACTATGTGAGAGCGTTAATAATTAATGCTTCACTAATGTATATGAAATACTTATATTGTATGCGCATAACTGCAAGACAAATATTTTTAATTTAAGTTCAAAATTAAATTATTCATACATTTTTGACCTAACATATACCATGCTGTGCAAAAAGATCATCAGATAATGCAAAATATTTTTTCTTGCGAAACATAGCGTAAAAGACCCTTTTAATTTATGTATAAAGTTTGATCACACATTATTCTCCAAATAAAAATAATAATAGCAATGAAAACGTACAAATTGTGTAGCCTTGTGCTTTTGAGAAGCAATAAGGTTACCCACTTGAGTTTTTAAATCACGTGTAAAGTAAAACACTATAATAATCAGTTATAAAAAATAAAACTCTTAAGAATTTTCAATATTTTATGAAACTGACTAGTTTAAGAGAAAAATAATAATTTAATTGCAGTTGTATTTAAAACAACATAGAAATCCTAATTTAATTTAAGGATTAGTTGTATTGTATGTCTGTGGGTAATCTTTATTTTTCTAATCAAGTTTTTTTTATGTATTCTCGCAGAAGCAGTGGACCACTATAGGTTGAAATTGGTCGCTTTTCTTTCGTCCCCCCGCTTCTCAATATTTTTTTTAATCAGTCCAAATCGCAGCTCGAATATTAATTGCTCGGCCTGAGGGATCGATCCTTCAAAGCGCCATTTACACCGGCCGCGCAGCTGCCGTACCAATTAATTTTCGACGGTTCCGAACAAAAACGAAAATTGTTATTCGGCTTCAAAAATCCATTTCGGTTCGGTTCGCCGATTGCTCTGCGCGTCCTTCGGGAATAACTTTGATGTTAACTCGCGCCGAAAACGAGTATCCAAATAAACGTTCCTCGGCGAATCACCAAAGTTTTATCTGCTCGACTAAATAATGCTGAGGCCTACGCCACTTGTGTTCGCAACATGAGAGTGTGTGTATATGTGTTGAATTTTGGGAAAGTAAAGTTAAACCCTAACTGGAATCAAGGACTTTTAGATTTAATTTGACGGCGAAAATTCACATGGAATATTTAAAAACAAATAATATATTGAGCATACCGGTCATATAGTCATATTTAAAAAATCTCAATCAAACTATTTAACTCTAGAAATTTATATAAACACGATAATAACCATATCGCGTATTATTCGTACGCCTTTTTGTATTAGATGTTTTATGATTTCTGTTAGTACCTATTTAAGGTTAATTATAGAAACAGATAGAGTGCCCTATGTAATGCAAATTTAATATTCCACTTCGACTCTCAACCCCATAAACACGCCACATATGCATGTATCACAAGTGTACGCTCGTTGGAGATTTATCAAAATTAATGGTTATCTGAACTACTGATAACGTTGTGCTTTGTACTCTAGGGCATAAATCGAATAATGGTAGGTACTTACTATACGGGTAGATTGCACGATTTGTGTGGTACGTATGGATAGCGTCGGGCTTCATGCAAACTATCATGGTCAGGTACTCGGTGGGCTTGACTGTGCCAGAATGCAGCCAAGACTATCCAGCTAGGATGGAAAACGTGATCGTATTAAGGCCGGTAATCGAAGATGATGGCCAGCCGCAAACCGATATCGACCGAACACCAAGCCCGAGTTTAAGCAAGATAACTGAGGCTATACCATGTAGTATAATATGCCTTCTACGTTTATCGCTCGATTTTGCAAATTTGAAATTTTTGTAATAATAACTTTTGTCAGATAACAATGGAATTTGTATGATAATGATCCACGAAAGTTGTGTTGTGGCAAATCACATTAGTTTATATGCATTATTGACTATATATATTTAAAAAAAATATATTAAAGGCGTACGCAATCAATGCACGTAGCAATATTTACTACAAAATGTTCTAAAATACATTGTAATTAGAAAGCTAAACTCAAGGTCAGGTTAATAAGTAGTTGAAGCATAAGAAAACACGCATATCGTGTTTAATTATATGCATTTTAAAATTTGGCGAATTTTCAATAACTATTATTGAATAGTAATTATTATTTCATTAGCCACAATAATTATAATATCAACTTTTTATAAATTAATATTTTTATAAATATGAATAAAAATACTGCTTATATTCATTTTTAAGACTAAATTTTTTTAATGCAATAATTTTGGGTGGTATCATATTATTATTATTTGACACCATTTATTAAATCTTTTTTGCATATTAGTCGTACTTAAAATAACTAGAGATTTAGCAACGCTGCAAATGCGTTCAGATCTTTGATCAAGCAAATCGCAAATAACAATTTATTATATTAAGCTTTTAATAAATAGTCGTAAAAATTATTTATTTACGCTCGGATGTTTGAAGCTGACAAATTAAAATTAAATTTTATATTCACATAAATCATATGCAAATTATCTGTTAATTTTAATTCACAATGTAGTTATAAATATTATTTAATCAGTAGATATTATGATTTTAATCTGTAAAATATAAAAAAATATTTTAACCCATCATTTATATTTTTTTAAGCATATAAATTAACATTTATTGAGAAAAAGCCCAAATTGAATTTATGCTATTACAAATCAATAAATTGTAAATGCTTAGCAATAATTGTGATAAATTAATTGTGTATATAGATAAAAATATAGAGTTTTTGTTTCTTTCTCTGTTAGAAATTTAGTTATTTATTTAGTATTTTTATAATAGGCTATTGTTTTGTATTGAGTGTGTATTAAACTTTTTTTTTAAATGTTTTTGCATAATAGTGATAATTTAAAGAACGCTGCAAAATGCTCCGAAAAGTCTCCGATCGTCACGTACATTAGCGTGACGAATACACATGTTCAGTAAGTCGCAAATTAATATAATACGCTTTTAATAAATAGTAGTAGCATTTATTTTTTATATGATACTGACAAATCCAAATTAAATTTTATGTAGACAAAATCATATGCAAATTTTCTGTAAATATTATTTTAGAATTAAATCATTATTTAAAAAACACAGCAGACTTAATCTCTACAATAGTTGAAAAAATATATTGACTTATTACTAATTTAAATTAAAATGTAATGAGAGAAAAAATCGAACTTTTAACGCTATAAAAATTTGATTGTAAATATTTAACAAAAATTGTAATAAATTATGAATTTGTGTAGTTTTAACTTACCTGAGTTATTATTTATTATCTTATCGGTAATTACTAGTCTTAATAAATTATCTGTTGTTTTATAATAAATGTGTTTTTACTGAATTTTTGTATTAAAAAAAATACAATAACATGCTTAAAAAAATATAATTGTTAGCGTCTTTGTAATTAATATATTCGTGCTATGGCATGTTCTTTAATAATCTGCATTTGTGCTACTGACAATTTAAAATTATTATTTGACCATGATTAATGATCCTACTGATCGTTTTATTTGTAAATTACTGACCATTTATTTTTGGTAAATGTGTATTGACGGATTGGTAATTAGACTTTTGTAATTTTAGCGCGAAAATTCTCGGCAAGCACCGACCTACAATTTTCTTTCATTACCTCGTCAAAACAAATATTTTCTTCCTCCGGCTGTTTTGTCATTTATATTGCCAATGTACCGCGTAGCTCCAGAGTAGTCAACTAAATCACCTTCCTAAAAATTAAAAAAATATTGTTGTTGTTGTTATATTAATATTTATATTTTTATCAGCCATCTTTGATTAAATAAATTAAAATTTCAAAATAATAATAAATGAACAACTCACCTATACGGCGGTATATTAAGAATAAAAAATCTCTTTTAACAAATAGGCTAGTAGTGGTATTATATCATTGAACTAATTAGTTCAAAGTTAACAAGAGCTCAATCGTTTTTGTCAACTTTTTTTTATTAGAATATAATAGAATAACATTCACATCACCTTGAAGATCAAAATTTAATATTGGCTTATATTTATAGTGGCGATTGTGCAAAACCGCCCCTTCATACATAACCTAATATGAGTTTCGTGCTTCTTCGGCAGCGATCCAAAGCATTCTGGTTTGGGGCCATCTCGTTTGAATAAAGTATGATCAGGTAGACGATACAACCCGAAGCGATTTTGAGCGCGTACTTAAAATAAATATGTTAATAAATCTTTGATATTGGCGTGGGACGTATACACCCGAGTATCTCCACTTATACCCAGCGCGGTATCCACATTTATCTTTCCTCGAGGCAAGAAGTCTTCCCACTTCGGAAGTACTCGTCGAAACTGAATATCAAAACTGTCGTTATACTACATACATATTATAGGCTGATATTGCAAAAGTGCTTAAATGATAACGATAAATAACCACTTAGATGCTGGTTGCTATTTATTAGGTATGACGAATTTGTACACGATGGGGAGGCGTTGTAAATAATGATTTTAAGAGCTGCGAAATAATAATAAAAATATGATAAACGTGCTGTGGTTATCTTTTGGAGCTGGGAAATTTTCGGTAAAAAATGTAGGTGAATTAAAATTTATGGCAGGAAAGGGAAGAAATTCATTTTAATGCATAATTTTTATAATTATCGTTTTGTTAATATGCAATAATATAATACAATAAGTTTGTTTTAATTTATTAAATATTAAAACCTTGATTCAGGGCATAATTATCAGTAAAAGTTTCGGCTATTTTATCAGTTAATGAGCTAAGACTCATTAGAATAGCGTTAAATGTAGATCTGTCTTCTAAGCTATCTGCTATACCTTGGTTTCCATTTTAGGAGTGTCTTAAGAAATCAACTGTACTCTAGTAGTCACGTACTCCTGAGCTTTAAAGCTCAATTAAGGAACATAAGATTACAATTAAATTACTTAATGTATGTTCTTTATGACTTATAACTCACATTTTTATTTCATTAATCCAGAAATTTAAAAAAGGACTGCCATAATTTTTTTTGTATATATATTTACTAGCTTTATCGCATTTGCTTTCATAAAATAAATAAAACTGTAGTTTCAGATCTAGCTAAATACACTTAAACTATAAAGAGTTGTTTAAGTTTTGACCCTTAAATAGTGGCCATCAACGTTCAATTTTATATTCTTATTTTTATCAAAATTATATACATGAAAATGGTTATAACAAAAATATGTATGTAAAATTATATTACCGTATAAAAACAAACGTTTTATTAAAAAATAAATAAAATACTATACAGATTTATATTGAAAATAAAAAATCGCAATGTAAATATTTTAACAATTACCAATATAAATCTGCAAAACTACAATAAAAAAAATAAAAAACATACACTGTTCACTTTCTCTAACTTCTCTTGAAATTTATTTATTTTTGTCGTCAAGTCGAATTTCGTCAAGTATGTCAACCAGTTTTTTTTTCATAGTCAGTTTTTATTAGTTTTAGTAAGTGATTAACATTTGACTTACATTTTATTAATTTATTTTATTTTATTAATTTATTTAGCTTAATAGCTAATCTTTACATCTAACAAATTTAGTAAACATATATAAAAATATATAAAAAATACATAACAGAAAGAAAAAATAAAAATATACAATAATAAAGTCTTAATATTATAATTTATTTCAATATGTACAAAGGTGTTTTTTTATTCCATTTATGAAACCCGTTATATTTTTGCTGTTTCGGATTTCTCTTGGAAGACTATTATATAAATCAAAACCTCCGTACATAATTCCCCTAGCCGTACTCATTTTCTTATACTTAATTATCTTTAAATTTTCTCTATTTCTAGTATTATATTAATGTACATCTTTATTTCTTATTAAATACTTATTAAAATATTTTGGTAACATATTATTTTCTAACTTATATATAAATACTAAAACATTCATACTCAATATTTCTTGAACATTCAACCATTCTAATCTATCAATCATACTTTTACAATTAGTTAATCTATTTTTATTTAAGACTACTCTCATTGCCCTATTTTGTAATTTTTGCAACATTTGTTTATCTAATTTATTTAACATATTTAATAGTGTTGCACAATAATTAAAATGGGGCAATATTATACTATTGTAAATTATTTTTTTTGTATTTATACTTAATATATTTCTTAATCTAGATAATAAACCTATTTTTCTACTAATTTTTTTTAATATGTAATTACAATGTTCTTTAAAATTTAATTTTGTATCAACAATTACTCCTAAATATTTTATTTTATCCACTATTTCTATACTATATGTCGTAATTTATATATTTTTAATAAAATAACCTGTTACTTGTATTTTCAGAGTCCATTTTAGCTGTAAAGTAACATCTCTTTAGCCTTAAAACCCAAAAATGAGTTTTATATAACGGCAGTAATTGTAATTGTTTTAGTATTGAACTATTTCTCTGTTCTTTTGGCCTTTGTAATTCTATAAAATTATTTGATTATTTCCATACTTTCTTTGCTGACATCAACAAATAAGGTTTTAATATGCATAAATCTCTACCTTTGTTTCATTTTACCCAACGCATTTTTATAAATATAAAGTTCTTAATGAATCACGTTTTAATATACACGACATAAAAAATCCCACGTAACACAGATTATTCCAAAAACAAGCAAAGAACACAGCCCTGGTACACACAATATATATTCCCGGTCTAAAAAACCTTCAGCCCTTGAGGTGTTGATATATATGCGCGCATGCCCTATCAAGCAAATGAATGAAATTTATTCACGCGTTAAAAAATAAAGTGAGCCGGAAAAAATTGTTTTTGGCGTAAGTAAACATTTTACGACTCGAATTTATTATCCGCGGCCGCCGCCTTTAAGGAAAAATGAAAATTGGCAGAGGTGTTTTATATGTATGAACATACGGTTTTTTACGTACGTACGTGTGCATGTAACGTTTACGTTTACGTGTACGTCGGGATATAAGTCAACGCGGCGGCCAAATCGATAAGTAACTGTAATTATTAATTTATTGGAAAGTTATTTGGAACCCGATAAAATGGAAGTGTGTGGAGCATTGGAAATAATGGAATAAGCATTTTGTATGCCTAAATTTCGTTTATTGATTTAATGTACTCGAACATAATGGGTTGATAAAAAACACATTTGTAACGTTAATGTATTTTATATAGTAATTGATAAAACAATTATTGCATAAAACATAAATATGAACACGTTTGATTACTTACGTTGTTTTTTTATAGATTAGTTTTTGGTAATACAACTTTATTTATTCTTATAAATATATTTAAGAAGTGTCTTTTCAATTTTTTTTAACAATAATTAATACTTTGCTAGACAAAAAAGTAATATTCAAGGACGTTACGAACTTCGTACAGAACGGGAGTCACCAATAAATTGTTAAAGCGACACACGCTCCACATAACGAAGCAAAGCGTCTTCGACGTCTTATCGAAAGTTTGATGACGTGCATACTAAATCCCCACTTCACTTATAAGTTTTGATCTAAGAATTTCTAGTTAAAAATTATGCCTAAAATTTTGGAAAATTTTTCTGTGCGAGGATATCTTAAAAATATAACAATGTGACACCTTTTGTAAAGACAGTGAATCCGCATTTGTGCAAATACTCTGAAACACTTTCAAATCTACTATATATAATATTTATGTTTAATTGCTGCATATGTCATTGATAAGGCGACATACATATATATTTATATTATGTTTAAATGTATTAGGTAATCGTAAATAATTTTCTTTTTTTTTTAGTTGAGTTTTAACAGTGAGTCATTCCTTGGATATTGATACCTCAGTACTAATTCTGCGTTAGTGAATATCTGGACTCTACATTTCGATATTATATATTAAAAAAATTATCCTAAAATTTATTTTAAAATGTATCTTTAGGGGTTGAGGCTCAAGAAGTGATTGACCTCGTAGCCAATGAGACTCTATGTGGAATCTAGTAAGACTTTTTATTGCAATATTTACATGTGTGTGACGTTTCCTCCAAGCGGTGTTGAAGCTGACGCAGCTGACGATGTCCGTGGACGATTCTCGTGGTTCTTGTGACTATCTGCAGCGAGTGTCAGGAGGTAGTTCCTCTTACGGTGATGATTGTTCAGACGTTACAGGTCATCTCTTTGCGTCTGTCGGTGGAGGCGCATCTGCTGGTCTCCTCGAGTGTCTGCTGGTGACTCTGACTACCTGTTTCCTGACTAGATGATTGTCTCACCCTCTTACTCCCTGACTGTCCAACTCTTCGCATCGGAGTCCGGACTTATATATCCAAGACTATAAGGTTTGCTGGTTAATCGCATATGTGCAGCAATCTTTCAGCCAATAGAACGGCGAAATAAGTCTACGCCTTTAGAAAGCAATGCTTGCTCGTCCAAGGTCGTATTGCATTTTCGAAAATGTCACGGATGTAGTGATTTATGATATCCGTGACACTTTCACCACAGTGGAATTCTCTTAACGACGCAGAATATTTACTGTAAGCTCGAGATGAGTGCGGTCACACTTAATTTTATACGCTATTAATTTGTTTGTCTCCATTGTTAATAAATGATCGTTTTTGGTCACAGTCATTAATGCGAGTTTTGGGCTTAAGACAATGACCCTTTTGAACGTGGTCATCTGTGTGTGGTCACTACAAAAAAATTTATACAAAAGTAAATTTTATATTTTTTTTTAAAAATATCAGCAACTACGGCCACTAAAAATATTTGTAAAGTAGTAAGTTATTGATAAGATAATTGTCAATGTCAAAAATAGGATTTAAAAAAATGAACAAAAAAAACATTGAGTAGTTCTAGATCTATTATCAGTGTTTTTTTTGCTAATCCTTTGCTGAATTGCTTTTGTTCTAGAGCAGCACTACCTTTTCACCCATCTCATAAATTTCTCATTATATATATTCTGCATTTGTATATTTTGAATAGAACCTGTGGTAATAATAATTTATGTGATGTTTTTTTAAGCTTAACTGTATTTTGTCAGAGACTCTTATATGTTTTTGTTCTAAATTAATATATTTAAATGAACAATTAAATGTTTATTTGAATAATACGTTGTGATTTATTTGTATTCAAAGTATTAATTAAATATTTTATTTTTATTATGATAAATGAAGATGTAAGTTTAACCAAACTGTTCAATAGAAATAAGCTTACAATTTATAATGTAAGTTGAAATCATATTGCGGCTAAATAATAATAATATTTCATATAGTATTATTATTTTTATGTACAAAAAGGTTTCTAGCTAATACTACATAAAAATCGTATAGAAAAGACATTCAGGAGATTTCCTTTCACAAAATCTCCAATAGGCGATCGAATTGCTAAACAAAACAAACAAAGCTTTAGATATGTAGCATACACTACTATATCCATCCCTAGCAATATCACTAAACGTATAATAGTTACACATAAAAAAAATCCCTACATACACGCGCTTTGAACGAAATTCGCTGCAGGGTCGAGTTAATGCCTTGTTTGTCCACCTTTTCGCTTTGGCGTTTTGTCTCTCTTTCGACGGTCAGAAACGGGACTGGAGGAGACAAAGGGTCCTGCGGGCAAATTGTCGAATTTAAAAACATGGCCCTTTGATACATTATTCTAATAAAACGGCCTGAATTATTTATCAAGGCGAATGATATCGGACCGCTCGGATCGGCTGCAAAGAACGACCTTATATGTGCGTGTGTGTATGTAATCTGGGGTCTTTGATTCGGGGTCCCTATTAGTTTCACAGCGGGACGACGGTCAAAGTGGGACAAATTGGGAAAGTGAACCCGAATTCATTCAATAATGTTACCACCACTAATTATGGCTAGAGATGGCGGACTTTTTTTTCGGCGGACAATTCAAATATTTATGAAGGTCACTTAAAAGGATACATTTATTTGTTTAACTGTCAACTGTTTTGTATGTGTGTGTTTTTAAAAAAAAAAAAAATTTTTTTATTAGGTTTTAATTTAAGAAAGACCTGAGTTTGAATCCAATATGGACCCAACTGCTTTAAATTCCTATCGTGTCTGGTAGATCTTAATTAGTGCTTATTAAAAAATTATCAGTTTGATCGACCATTACACATAACATGTTTTTATAGATTTTCCTAATTCGATGGATGAATATTTTCAAAAATAATTAATCGATATTGGTTTGAATATTGTTAGACTAATAGTTTATAAAAAATGAAATACATATATTTTAATAATTAAAAACTACTATTAAAACTAATTTAGAGACATATCACCGGTTTACAGATTTTATCATCCAGGTGTTTTATTTCATTGTTGATTGTTTTTATCTCATTAACTAACTAACGCCTATTATGTTGTTATGAAAAAACAATAAATATAAAAATTATGCAGCGTGATGCTGTATAATGTTTTACATTATTAAGAAAATAAGTAAAGCAAAACTAGAATTTAACAGCAACGTTGCTTCAGATTTCCAGTAACAAACTTTGATATGTCAAAGTTTGTGATTCTCATGATATTTTACAACTTGTCAGACATTTTAAACATAATATTGCTGTTAATTAACAAAAAGTTAAAAGAAAGTAAACCGTTGTACATTTTAATGAGTTAATATATAAAAAACGTTATAAAATATTAAATATAACGAATTGTATTGACCTTTTTAACATTAAATAATTTTTTGAAAAAAAATTTATTCCAATTGACTATTGGACTATTAACAAATAAATAAAATTATCAAATAACAGCATTTTGTATGGATACAAAATTGATGATAAAGCTGCAAAACTCGTGAATTTATCATGGTTCTAAACAGAGTTTTTTTGTAAAAAAATGCGCCAGAACTGACATATTGTCATTATTTTATTTAATTATTATAAGTTAATTTCATTGATTGAATTTAAAGCAAATGTTCATGGTTAATTATAAAGTTTTGTCCATTTTTTGTCCGACAAATCTTCTAGATTCCTTTTATTGCTGTTAGTATCTATAACCAAATGTCGTCTTCTAAGTCACCACAGATCCGTGTACTTCGAAGGATCAAAAAGTCTCGGAAGAGGTCCGTCAAGTTTGACGAACAAAAGTGCTAAAATTGTCTTAATCTTTAACAAAGCTCTTAGGGTGGCAATTAAATTCAACTGCGAAAACCCGCTTTCAGAGAAAGCTTCCAGAGACCGTATCAAACACTTTATGGATATATTTTATAGAATATATTCACAGAATCAGCTGTTTTTTTTAGTTTGGTTGACAAATTTTTAATTTTCACTTCTCTAAAATTCAGTTGAGTATTACCAATGTTTTCGATTAAGTATTCTATAGATTGCTATCAAGCTTTTTTGATTTACTTTTTTAATTTTGTATTAAATGTTATTTAGGTAATGCACAAAACTCCACAAAAGCGGAGATCGCGTACAATAGCAAGAGCTTATTTATAATAGGGCCCAAAGTTTTCTTTTCTTTCTTTTTGAAAAACTTGTACCTGTACCTATTTATATGTTGTTCATTTATCTTATACAAGTTCCTGTTGCGGTTCTGTAGGTCCAAACCCTATTCTGATAATTATTGTAAAACTTCATACATCAATCATAGGTTTAATAAAAAAAGCTGTAAATTTGATTACCATTCTAAAGGTGTTTATCATTTTTATTTCTTGTAAAAAAATGCATTACTTCTCAAAAATAAGGGATTTAAAATTAAAATACAGAGCCAAAACTGTACGAAAACTAGAAGACTAGATGAGTTCTAAACATAAATGCTACTCTTCCCCATTCTTTACAGATGCATAGTATGTCACGTAAAGCTTATCATTAAATTATTTAATGATAAAACGCGTATCGTTCTGACAGCAATTCTCTTAACTTTATACCACAACACCACATATATATTTGCAAAATAATTGTGTAATATATGCTTAGCTTTATTTCCTTATTAGATTAATTATATAATTTTATAATAAATAGATTAATGATTTTTTATGTAATTCATATATAAATTAGGTATATTTTTAGATATTGCAATTTTATTAACATATTAAGTGTCTTGCACATAGTTGTTTAAAGTGTCGCAAACCTCTCTTTAAATTTTGAATAAGCGTTTAATTTTTCTTCAAATATATAAATATTAAATAACTAAACATTTCTAGTTAATATTAAATATAATTTTTCCTTTAAAGCTGTATCGTATTCCAAGCTTTGGTTAAATAGCGTTCGCTAAAGCTTCGTTATTTTAACGTTAACTTTGAGTTTGCGAGCTTATCTTGCAATAAGCTCTTTATCTTAACTTTTGCCTTCGATGATGAGCACCTTTAGCTTCACTTTGGTCAATTAACGCTTAACTTCATCAGCTGTTCTAATCGATCTAACCCTTTATTGCTCATCTTGCATAATAGATAAAAAAATAATTTGATTAAATATTAAATAATATTAGTTATTAAAATACTGAATAGTTTTTATTGAATTTTTAATTAAAAAATAATACGTATGTCAGTAAAGTTGAAAAAAAAACTATTGCAAGTCACATTTATATATTTTTAAAGTTTAATTAATAAATATTTTTTTATATATAAATCTTAAAATTGGTGATTAAGAAAAAATCATTAATTAAGCCATATCTTTGTGTATATTGTCAATATTTTTTTATGTTTTATTATTGATTATCAAATGTAGTTATATAGTGGGTCACTCTGTAGTTCTGGAACTAGACGACCCACCCCACACTTAGAGACGATGTCGAGATTTAAACACAAGCGCCCTTTTCCGCCCGGGGATATGAAGAAATACCGCCTTCATATGGCGCTGTGTTGTATCCTCGTTGAAAATTTTACTTCGCGAATAATAACAATAAACCCCAATTCCAGGGAGTAATCTCACATAACTGGATAAAGGGCGCTCGGGGCAATCGGGATTTTTTTTGCGCTTCGCCTTGCGCCGTTTCAGAATACATTTTTTCGCGATTACTTCACATTCGCGTTTGCTTTTGCGCGCGTCGGGGCCCTAACGAGAAGCAAACACGTTCACTTCGTGTTTACTTCATCTTTGCGAATTAACGGTGGACGTGATTCGGAAATGAAGAAGAAGAAGGGCAAGAAGGAAAAGTTCAGACGTTATCAAGCCGCGGGTCGCGAAATTGCGCGTATCTCCTACACGCGTACAGAAACATCTCGATTCTCCTTTGAAGATAAGCAGGCTTTGTGTAAATATTTGCGTACGTATATTTTTACACATATTAAATTACATCCAAAGGCAAAAGGGCAAATTTTATAAAGTATAATTTAATCAAACAATAATACAGAGTTTTATTATTTGAATCATCGTGTCGATCGTGATCTTTAATATGTATGATGTTCAAATGGGTTTGAAAGCTGCAACACTTACAACGAATAATACTAGTTTTAATAAATTTAATCAAGTTATAGCACGTTTATTGTTTGAACTTATCCTGACCTCAATTGTAATACAAACATGTTTGCATGTTGCATTTTATATCAAACAATACAAAAACGCGTGCCTATGGTTTGCGTGCATTGTATGTAATATTTGTTTATTATTATTTTAAAAACAGTCATGAGTGGTTTATGAAGTTAGTATGATACTATGAAATTGGTAAATGGTTAAATTTATTATTTTGCTATTTTAAATACCATATATTATAAGGGTAAGGTTATTAATATTTATATTTGCTTCTAAAGACGTCGTGTTTTAAGATAGTAGACTCACTTATAACAGTTACAGTTAAAATTACGCAGTAAGCTCAGAAGCTTCCCAATTTATTTATACAAGGATAATAAGGAGCAATGGAATTTAGTCAATATAAAATGATATAATAGTGCTTTTATCTGCACATGACAAGAACTGGGTCATTAAAATTATATTATTTTTATAAAATCTAGCGACTATTATAAGGCAAATATTGTTTGTGTTTTAATTACCAATATTTAGCTTGATTATTACATCACACTTATCTCGGCTCAAATTAATTACCTTGATGCATGTGATTAAAAAAACTAGAAACAACTAATCCGACGTGATTGATTAAAGTAGTGATTATAAAAATCATTAATTTAGATTTTGCAGATACATAAGTTCAAAAAAATGATAATCAATATGGGACAAGCTCACGATTTTATTAGTCTAAAATTTGAGTATGTAACCAAATTATATTTTAGATTTTAAAATCGAGTATTTCCTTTAAAATTGAACAACTTAAACGTCATAATTATATCAAATCGATTTCTAAGGAAACTGTTATTTTAAGGATTATTAGTTTTTAGAATAAATTATGTCTATATCTTTAACGCTGCTTAAATGTTCTTGAAATATTAATTTAAGTATATCATTAATATTTTTAATCAATCGTTAGAAATCTAGTAATATATTTTTCTCTTTTTCTTTGCAAAGAATACTTAAAGTTGATAAAATAAAATATATTTTTAATATGAAAAATGTTCTTAACTTAAATAATATGATTTTGCAAAGCAACTATTATCGTTACATGTTTTATTACAATTTATGTAACTTTTTTTTAGGGAACAATATTCGAATATTGTTTTGTATTCTCCAAATAATTTATTATTATTATGATTATCAAGATATTAATTAATTTATTGTTTTATATTTCAAGATATGACATTTATTTTACTTTAATAACACATAAAAAGCTGCCTTTGAGTTTGTGTTCTTAAAGAATTTAAGTGATTTAACAACACAATTTAAGTGATTTAACTGCCAATTAACACTGGCAGTAATATTGTTGATTTGTCGAATTTGTGTGATGAAATACTATTGGTTGCCAAATTATTCATAAAAGTATGGATCCTGTCTACAATGTAAACGCAACCATGTATTTTTTTTTTAATTTTCTGGCTATTTGAATTAAGATTAGATGTAACTCTCATATAGCCTTGAAAGTCTTGCATGGCCTTGTTAGCCTGATATAAGTTACTAGAAAAGCTTCTCAAGTCAATTTCATGATAATGTCACGGGTGGTGCTTGTAAAGTCTCTTAAAATCTGTCAAATGAAAATAATGTGACCAATAACATCACTTATGATCGTGTACTAAAGATTTGATTCAACTGAATATAAAACAAGGAAAAAACTAGTTACAAAAGCTAGTATTTATTATAAAATCGACTTATTATACATCCTTCTTAGCACGTACACTATCGGAGAGTGCAATAAAAGTAACTGCTTTCCCAGAAACCTTTTTGGAATGCTAATCCACTCTTGATTGTTGCTAGCTTTAGATAAGGGTCTGTATATTAGTAGAACTGTTGTCAAAAATATACGTATTAGGTATCGTATCAAGTGTTAAAATTAAAATATCATATCTGTATTTAAAGCCCTAATTTATTTATGTTTTAATGCTAATTTTTTTTTGATTATTTTTTAATGTTGTTTTATAACGAACTACGAGTTTATTAGCAATTTCATTATAGAAATATAGGTAATATTTTTTATAAAACACACATTTTTCTCTAGTACCACATATAAAATAAGTATCTATCTTAAGAGCTTTTTGTGTTTTGTAGCTTTATACGCTTAACATCAAACAAATTGAATAAAATAAATCATAAATATTAAAATAAATTAGGCAAATTATTAGCATGCGTAAATCAAATTTATTATTTTATGGTTATAAAAGTTGGCTCATGTTAAAGGAGTGTCGTTTGCTTTAGAACTCGAAATAAAATCAAAACATCGTAATGTGTTTGTATTATACATATATCGGAATAAGTGGCCGAGTTTTCGGCGAAATTTGCACACGCTGTCAAATAAATAAATTATCGAGCATACGCTTGTTTGTCGACTTTGCCGAAAGTTTGTGATATTTGCCAAAAACTTTGTGTCGAGCAATAAAAGTTTCCTTTACGCTCGTTGCGTTGACAAGTTTCCCGATACAACTACTGTTACAATGAAATGAAAACGCTGGCTACGACTAAAAACATTGCTCTTATTGGATATAATACGTCAATTATGATACATTTTCTGTTGTGTGTAACTTGCGACAGATAGCAGAACATTGCCAAGAATTTATTTTTGTGGAGCTTTTCCGAATTAATGGTAGTTAAAAATAATATAATACACATATATCTATATTTGGTTACACGTATGTAGATTTTTATGTATGGCTGGATCTTTTACAGATTGTTCTTAAGAAGACACTAGCTTAGAAATTGTCCAATATGCTTACGTAATACTTAATAAAGTATAAGCCTAGTTTTTAGAGTCAAGCTACAAAATCTATTTAACAATACAAGTACTGCTAAAAATATAATATTCGGTAATGTTTTTTCTCAACTTAATGTTTTATATATTGTACAAAACACACCAGTCCAAATAAATCATCTATTATTTTATTATTTTGTGCTCCATAAAAAAAACTTTTGATACTAAAAACTTCCTCATTACCTTTATATAAAACATAGCTAAACACAGCTTATCCCTCATTGACATAATTATGTTACGATATACCAGATTTAGTCTCAAATATAAATGGTGTTGATTTTTTTAATAACAACTATCTGACTTATTTCACTTATTTTTATATTGACTTTACTTATTTTAATACTTTATTAGTACTTGCTATTTATCACTTACCATTTTTTTATATAAAAAACATGAACAATAGTTATATTGAAATTATATTATAAGTAATGTGATTATGTTATTGGTAAGAACATTTTCTATTGTTGTATACATATATGATTGTATATAATATTTTTATTATTCTCAGCAAACGCATTATATAAATTTATTATGTGTTATTCCCATTAATATAATATATTTTTTTATAGTATGTGTACACACAATACGCATGTATGTATGTATATTATATAAATTATTTCTGTGAGGATATAATCAAGAATAAACCGGGACGAACGTAATAAAGGCCGGAATATAAAAAAGAAAATGTATTATATTGTGTGTTTATAATGTGGATGTACACATACATACTATATTTTTATTGTATATGTATATATATTATATACATATGTATGTGTATAGTATCTAATATAATACAATGTAGGGGACAAGGAATTTTCAGGTCTGCAGGACGGAAAAAGAGGCTGAGCTTTCGGAAACGAATCTCCTTCATACAATTTCATATTAGAAAACACTTTTGTTGCGCAAATATTTACTTTGGTTTATTGAAATTGTATTTTACGACACGAGATGGAATAAAAAAAATAATGGGGTACTGTGTCAAGTTGGGGTCAAATCTTAGGCCATAAATGACGCATTAGAGCTATAAGGTTTTACCGTAAAATATATTTTACGGAGGCGAAGCATATAATAAAAATAAATGTTTTTATGAATAAAACTTTGTTCTTCGAATACACGTATAAAATCATATTTTATATACCTGTTTACTTGATAGCCATATGCTTGAAATAAATATAAAATATGAGGTTCGTTTTAATTGTAATTTGTAAGTAAAACTTATTATTTTAAGCTTTACGTTTGCTTTTGGCATTAGTATATATACTAAATGAATGTAATTGTTTTCTTTAATATTTTTTTAGGTAAATTCTCTTTGATGTGTATAATATAATATAAACAATAACGTCGTCGCTAGAAAGACAGACAAACAAAGTTACACTGGATGATTGTATTATGTATACAGACATAGTAATTGTTGAAAAACAAAGGGAGTCTTTTTAATCAGTTAACAACTAGATAGCTTACCCGACATTTTTTTACACAATATTAAATTATATTTATTTTTATTTTGTAAAGTTATTTTATTAAAATAATACCAACTAGTTTATTTTTATAGAAAGAAAAACTACATTTTTTTTCGTGATGTTTGAATGCTACAAAATCGATGAAAACGTATGTATATCCAAAATAGTTTTTTAAGAAATTAAAAAAGTGTATTCCATAAACTTTGATAGACAATATTTTTAAATCAATACTACTTTTTGTTCAGCTCAATAACAAAATGGTGACAAAATCTCATGATACGTCGTCTAAAAATATTTTGAGAAGGCCTTCGACAAAGTTTATCATGGTTATATAGACAGTTTGTAGCTTATGGTGCCAATTATCTAAAATAATTCCACTCCTTCAAGGATTCCTTAAGGGTCCAACTCGGACCCTATCTTCTTACATTCTTTATCTTAATGACATAAATACGACAGATATAAATTTAAATTTTCTTCTGTATGTGGATGATTTAAAATTGTTTAAATACCTTTGACGCTCCTTCTCTCTACATAGTGATTTAGATTCTATTTCTGCCCTTTTGTGTCGGAAAGTGCCATACTGTGTAATTTTATCAATCGCATCCGCCATTAGATTATTATTTTACAAACTGTATGGAAAAATTTTGCCAAAAAAATCCACTGAAGATCTCAGACTCACCTTTAAGAGCAAGTGATGTTTCTTTTTACATGTAAACGACGTCTGCGATAAATCTTCCAGGATGCTCGGCTTTGTTATCAGGATCAATTGTTACTTTGATGTTTGTCACTTTAGTTTGCAGCATTCTGTAACGGGATTTATAATATAGATTTTTCTAATAATCTAATACTCCTTTTAATCTAAAAAGGTCAAGTAAAGTTCTTGAGATATCTTGAGGTTCTTGAGTAAATTAGTTATTATCCATTATTGTATCCCAGCGCCTTTTTTAGGAGCGTTAACTAAACGAGTCAGTGAAAACACCCATTCAGAAACTTTGGCAAGAATTAGAGCCACTAATACTTTTCAATCGATAAATGATTTTTTCTATTTTTATTGAAGATTGGAATATTATTAAAATAAATGTTAAGATTCTTATATTTAAAAACTAAAAAGATGAGCAAATATATTTGGATTACAACGTGTTAACGAAAATACAAGGACAACTTTATCACAACAATAGATTCAGTTTCTACCAATAGTAAAAGAGAACAATTTAAAGTGAAAATACCTCTATAAATTACTGAACATTTTATTTTATATATAAACAGTAAAATAAAAAGTCAATGAAGTTTTATAACAGAATATTGATTCAACCCAAAACCGAGTTTTATTGATGATATTTTGACTTTGACAAACTATTGAGCTTTAATCTTAAGATACAGGGCCAAGCAGTCTCTAGATATTAGGCGTAAGTTATTTGAATAACAACCAATCAAATTAAAAAAAATCTATGGTAACACTACATTTAGCTTATGCATTCTGCAAGTTTTTTAAAAAAGAGTATGAATCATTTTTTGTAAATATTTGTCTGCCTAATTAAATTGTATAACAAACAATTTCTGATAAAACATATTAATTCATAAATTGTTTAAATATACCCAGACCAATGCAAGTGTGAAATGCCTATTCAGTATTGTCATTAACATAACGTAATATACAGAAAATTATGTAAATTATCACGACTGTCCAAACACAGGCATGGGGTGTAAAAAAAGAGCTCAAATGAAATAATGACAAAATCAAATAATCGATTCACAGTCGAGTGTTTGATTTCCATGAGTGCCATTCGCACTTTTCAGCAATTGAATACACTCCTACTTTGACCTTTCAATATACTAAAGGGAGACAAACTAGACCGCCCTTGCTACATACAACATGTCGTCCTATTGTTTTCCAATGGTATATATAAAAATAAACTTCGGAGAAGTGAAAGCGATTATCTCGCCGATCGCGGAAACAGCGTCTCGCGGATAATATAACGCGTTTAGGGCCAAGTTTAGATAAGATTGTGTAGCAAACGGTCGAAGAAAAAGATAATGAAACGGTACACTTCCCCCAAGGAATAAACTTTAAGAGGGTCCCCGGGGGCACAAAGGGGCGCCACCGATCTGGGAGCGAGGGGTCTCTGAGCGTGTTTGCTATTGGTAAACAGCCTCCTGGAAAACTTACAAAGGTTAAATGTGCTCGTTTCCTTATCGACAAATATAACGCCAACCTTTCTGCGGATGACTTATATATGAAGTCGGGTTACATTAGACAACTTTGCGGCGTTCAAACAATTGGTTAAATCAAAGTCCGTTTGTCAATTATGTATTAGTATATAACTGGGATAGAAAATCTTCAAATGCACATCATCTGCAAAAATTGCAAACATTGCAGAGAGCATCTAATAGCACATTTGTCTCAAGATGTATATTAACTACTGGAAAAACTCATTTTTCTTTGTAAAAGATGCGTGTTAAACAATAAATTCTGCCCAACGGATAAAACCATTGATATTGTACCCTTAAGTTACTGATCGCCAGAGTAGTGATATGGACCGTACTTTTCAAGGCGTAAGCACATTACGTGAATGTGCCAACAAAGCTATGCAATTGGCCCACAAATATCATTATCTGTAATTCGCAAGAACTATCTCAAACCAAAATTATAAAAGATGTGAAACTTAGTCACAGAGAAAGGTGGGAGACGCGGTGAGAGACACATTAGTAGAAACGTTATGAAATTACAGAAAAAAATTAGCATCATCACCAAAAAACACATCACGACAGATCCCAGCTTATTTACATAATCATAGTAGACAATAATACAACTCAACACGCTAGCAAAGACTCTTTGACTTTCAAGACCAGCCATTATAACACCACTGCCTGACAGCAGCATCTTAAATTCTTTATATAAATGTCGTGATTTATATATGTATATTTATAAAATAAACTAATCAGTTTTTCCGGCGTCTATTTTGGCTGCAAAGTCATACCCATTTTTCCTCAAAATTCAAAAATTTTTTTTATTGAAAACTAATATATTTTATACACAAAATAATTTTGCACTGCCTTTATCCTTTGTCAGAAATGCAAAAAAGAATTAATTCGGTAGAAGATAATTAATTCGGTACTTAAAAATACGACCCATGTGTTTAGACTTTACACTTTATATTACAAAAACAATTTTATATACTCAAATATATTAAATAAAAATACAGAAAGCATATTCTATTTGTTCTACTTACAAGTAATGAATAGAAAGTACTTTTCAGCGACAGTTAGATCCGCATGAATTTTTAGTTTGAAGTCACGAGGAGCTAAGGTGGAAATTGTTTTCGGTTCTCGAGCGTTAAGTGACTGTTAGATATAACGATAACATTTTGGTACAGGGCCAAAGTTGAGTTCTTTTCCCGCGCCCTCATTGTAATTTTGGATCCCTCTCTCGGATGTAAGATGCTACTACGTTCGCTAACTTTCATTGTTCGTTCGCATTTTTATTTCATTTCACAAGACATACACAATGGAGACGGTTATTATGGCGCGCCGTCAAGCATGCCCTATTAAAATTTTGAAAGTCGCACTGAAAAAAATGAAATATAAATAAAATTCGAGATACCGAGCATAATAAGCTAACAAGATAATTTGATATTCACACATTGTGCAATATAATAACATTATGTGTTAATAAAAGATATGAATGAAAAACGTGATGCATGAAATAACAAGAGCCTCGCGTATCTTAACGTTGACGTTTTAAAATAACTTATTATGTAATGTACATATAAATAATCTTTTTCTAAAACAGATTTTTTTTTAAATAAAATTAAATAAGGACTATATTTTATTTACCCTATTTTTAATCAAATTATTTCATGTGCTTAACGAAATCATAACAATGCGAGTCGATGAACACAATTATTCCAAAAATTCGGCAAGAATCAAAGCCATTAAAACTCTTCAATCGAAAGATGAAGTGATTATTAAATGAAAAAAAATGAAAAAAAAATACAATAATAATAGGTCAAAACGTGAATATTACCATCAATAGAAAAAAGTCACTACAAAAAAATAGAAACCCACTGAAAAAAATTTAAAAGAAACACTTATAACCCATTGTTTGAGCCCATTGGCTTGAATATTTTTATAAAGGAATTAGGGCAAATGAAAAATTCAACCCTTTTGGTTTACTCCCAGGAAGGCTACTTGAAACGCATTAATGGCCCCGATTTTAAAACCCATCACTATATATTCCAGAGTCAAATTTGGCTAAATATTTTTTAGTTCCCTTAAAAAATTAAAATATGAATCTTCTGTTTTTATAGAAAGTAAAGCAAATATTGCCGGAATATTATTATCTTTTGCAATTTAGTTTCAATAACTTATTTTAAATACTACTTTTATTTAGATTTTTACCAATTATTATTTTTATTTTTGTGCCTGGTACTTTTTCGCAATAGCTGATGACTCTTGTATTGTCAAAGTTTTGTAAAAATATTTGCTTTTGTTTTTATTCGGTTGATTTAAATTATTTACGTAAATACCTTTTAAGCGTCATCCTCGGTCGATTCAAGCCGGAACAATTCCAATGCAAGTGTCTAACGTTGGGATATTAGGTTAAACTCATTAAACTTTTAAGACTGGATTGGAGTTATTTGGAATTTTACTAATAACTGTTGCACTCAATCTTGTACAACTTTCTGCCAGACGACTCCTATGTTTTGGTGTAATCGCTTTATTTTTTATCGATTGTTGAGTTTTAAGATTCTCGCCGAATTTTCAGAAGCATTGTGTTTACCAACTTGTTTTTGTTATGATTTCATTTATCACATAAATTTTTCCACGTTATACTTGGACAAAGTCACACCAGGTTATTTCAAATTTTACGTTACTGATCTGTTTATTTTAGATAGGTGATACCAGAGCTGGTCTACTTATCTTAAAAATAATTGCTTTTATTTTTATTCAGTTAAGTTTAATTATTTATGTTAGTAGTTTAAAATCGTCATCCTCGGTCGATTCCAATGCATGTGTCTTGCGTTGAGATATTCGGTTCAACTCATCGAATTTTCAAGACAAAAAACTGCACCGATTTTTGAAAACTAGCGTGAAATACCTGATTTAAAATTTATTAAACACATAATTGACACCAAGCGCAAAGTTATTAAACACATAATTTACACTTTAATCTGAAGGGTTTGCTGTCATTGCGGCCCTTGGAGAAATATATAATAGAAAGAGTGCACTTACTACATAAAATAAAATCCTAATATACTAACAATCAATTAGACTTATCTTAACGTAAGGTAACATCAGTAATACTATTGTTATATAAATTGCAAATTACAAAAAATGTAATAAATCAATATAATACATTCACCTTATTTTAAGTAAAGTGCTAAAAAAATTGTGTACATTCTAAACTTTAAAATTAAAAGTTAAAATTGTCTTACCTCGTGATCGTCGATTTTATAAATTTTCAGATAAGGTGAAAAAAATCTATGCATCTTACTTTAAGTCGTTTAAATTATTAGTACTTTTATATGCATCTATGTGCATTTTGTGAAGTTGGTTTCAAACATTTTGTAATAAAACTTTTTTCAGACAAACTTTCACAACGTATGTATTTAAATAGTGAAAGCAAAATAGCATTGATAAGTCATTTTTGTTTTCGAGTCGAGTTATGGTCCAATCGACATTTAAGGTTATCGATACATTTTTTTCGTTGTTATTATTTTCAACGTTTCTAAATATAATGATAATGATATTTTAAAAAGTGATATAACCTATACATATTATTTATATTTAAATAAATGTTAAAATAAAATTATTTATTTAGTTGTATCTATTACACGATAGATAATCTACGATCTCACTACTAATTTATCGTTCCGGCTTATATTTTTATCATTAAACGATTTCGATATTTACGATTGCATTTTATTTCTATACTTTTGTGGTCATTTTTATCTCAAGACACTTTGACACTTTTATCCTTATTATTTGACAACTCCTTCTCCATTTAGCTTAACGCCATCACCACTGCTCTTAATCCCGACGTTGAAGCATCTCGACTCTCTCGAATAAGCTTCCAAAGCTTCTCAAACCGCACGCGTCCAGCCCGCAGCTTTGGGAACCACCGCCCCTTTGGCAGTCCTGCAATACCGTTACATAAACGATACAACCGACGTTGTACATACAATGTTGTACACAGTAGATGCACACCGAGCCAAAAATGGGTCGCGACCCGGAGTCTATTATATCCCGGATGATACGAAACGAAAGAAAGGATATTTCATATAATAATAAATATTTATTATTTTTGGATACGGTGCAATCCGAACGCTGCCAGATCTCAAGCCAAGATCTGGCCCGGGCCGAATCGACCGGAAAAAGCGAAGCGGAAAACGTGCTACGGCATGGCCATGAATTAGGAAAAACGGGGACTGCTCGGTAATTTGAGCTGCTTTTGAATTTTGTACAATGTCGCGAAAAATGTACGAAATTTAATGAGGTTGTCTGAAAAATTCAGAATTATCTGTATACCGAATATAATATATAAATATGGAAGTGTCAAGGGCAATCAAAAAATCTGCACAGCAGAGGGTAGATATTTTTAAAATATAAATAATAAAGAGATTTAAATATTCAGGAAAATATCAATGATCATAGAAGTAAAATAATACGTACTGCTACTAAATACTACTTTTTGTTGGCTTATTTTTTTATTAAATAATGTTTTAATATTTATATGAAGCAGTTCATTGTACTCTGTTTAAAATTCTAAAATTAGCTTTCATGTTATGTGTTAAATTTATTCTGATATAGACTATTGTTTTGGTAGAATGTATATCATACAAATCTCAATACCAGTAGTATACAATATTTAAAGTATATAAACACATAACACATACAGGGTATTTTTTAATACATATAGAAATATGTGTTTATTGTAAAAATAAATGATTTTTGCCTCTTGGAAACAGAAAAGTTATATCCACGGATCTGAATGACTAGATAAATAAGAGGGTAAAACTTGCACTAAGAAGTGTCAGGATAACGTTTATTAAGAACTGGCTATCGGCACTGTCATAAAATGGCACAAGCATTATTTATAAAAAGCAAATAATAAAACATATGTATGAAACTAATTGACAAAATATATACATCGACATGTATAATTTAAGACATTAGGAATTGTCTTGCGACACGCAGGAGCTTGAAAGCACTGTGAGGTTTGGAAAATCACCTAATGCATTAAATAATGCAACCGAATCACTTATAATATAAATGGTTCAGAAAATGTTTCTCAGATACATGTACATAAAAGAAAATAATAACTATAAATTTTCATTTCCCACAAAACTTTAACAAGGTATTTATAAATGCTATTGGTAGGATACATAAAAAAAGAAAAAAGTAAAAGTCACAATAAACACGTATAATTATTTAAAATGTATAATATGGTAGATTATAAAAATGTATAATATGGTAGTACGAGTATTTGTGATTAGTTAGAAATATTTTCAAAGGGCATGTTCCAAGTTATATTTTATAGATATAGATTATATTGAATTTTATAATGTCTTTATTTGAAGTGGGTTTTCGTGTACATTGTGCTCGCCGTAATGGCGCTCAAACGACTGGGGGATGTCGGTTAAGTTATAGCCATTAAAAATGTATTTTAAAAAGCACCATGGGGTTGAACACGTGATAAAAAGGTGAACTAGTGTTTTCGAAGCAGTAAACGGTTAATCATTTCGTTTTGAGGTGGTATTTGAAAAGGCGTTGTACTCTGTTCGTGGTTTTAAATTACGACATATTGCACATACACCATTGACCATAAAAGTGGGTTACTTTTTAAAATGTTGCATAATTCTTCACAAGTGCATAACTTGTACAAAGTACTTTCAGCAAGTAGTATAACATAACTAGTATTTTGATATCATAATAAATATAATTTATTACTATTTTTGATAACCTTTACCTTAACTTGTCGGAGAAACAATTACCTCTGTTCAAATAAATTTCAGATTGTTTTTAATACGTTTTTTTATTAAATTGTAAAACTTTATTTTTTTTGCTAATGAATGGTTAATTTTAACATCTATGCGCATTTAAAAAGATCAGTAGCGTTGCGAGATTTTTCGCCAGATAAGCATCGCGACGAAAAGGTTAAATCCTTTTATTTTAAAGTTTATATACCTGATTTTATTAATAGTTGTAGTAGGTATATGTATATGTAAAATGCAATATAAAAAAATATTCGGCGTCTGAAAAATAAAAAAATTCGTCACTTGTAACTTGGTCATCTAAATTGATTTTATATTTTTTTCGCCTCGTCACCAGGGCCGCGCTTATTGAAAGTCAATTGTTTTTGGTCCCCGTCGTACCCCTCCCTTCTTTGCCGGGCGCGAATCCCAGCGGCGGAAACAAATCGAAAACAAAATCCAGTGCCTTATCTGAAATGGAATCGATTCCAGCGTATTCCGGTACGTTTTCGTGTTGCGCTCTCTCATACACTACACAGGCGTAAATCGACTGCCCCACGTGAAACGGTCGCCCATGGTCCGCCCGCCGGCCCTGGCTAATACACTTCTGGGCTAATGGAAAATGCTACATAAACATTGCTAGACATTCCACCCCTTGCATGTTGGCTATATTAAGGTTCACACAGTATAATGATTTATGTGTTTTAGAATCTGACTTTAACTGCAGTTGGTTTTAGAGCAATCAGTGCTATAACATATTTTAGACTAATTTTGACATACGAAGCATACAGGAATAAACTATAACTTAAATTATAGATTGTTTAAAAATTTATATTACATAAAATATGTAAAATGCAAATATTTTATTTGAGAGTCTAATAAATGCGCTTAATAAAAGCAAAAAAAGTGTAGTTTTAAATTTTATTGTAAATAAATATCTATAATTATATATTCAATTTATTTGGCCAAGTTTTGTTAAAACAACAGCATTGTTTTTATTCTGCCCGTTCTACTGTCAATATTTTACTCTGTAAAGACGTTTTTATATATTAAATATAAAAACGTCTTTCACAGAGCTTACCACGAATTATTAATAAGCAAATTGTCAGCCCTCAGTTGCTTAGATTAGAATTAAATAAATATATAAGTAAGTTAAAATTTTATTTAGAAAAATAGCTTTCGTTAGCAACTATTATTTATTACTGAATGTTTTTAGAAATAGGCTTTTGCTTCAAATATAATGAGATTTCATACTAAAAATTATCTTAAAACTACAATTAAAAATAGTTCTCTTATATGAAACTCACACTGCGGTATAGTCATTTTGATGACAACAGGCGTTAAGTAGGTCACCATTAATGACAATTTGTTTTATGAACATATGTATTTCCCATTGTATCGCTTTTCCAATATAAAATTCCGGCTGATATATTTTCTAAGCTTTATCTGGAGTTCTAGCAGCGTTTTTCGAATCTTGATGCAAGTGCGGAATACACTTAGATTCTTAAGAGTTTAATAACCAAGCAGAATTCTCTACACGTTAGCTAATTAATATTATTAGTTTGGGTATTTGTATTTGTATTTGGCAGCACTTATGTTAAAATATTTTTTTAAAGATAGAGTTCGCCATATTACAATTTTATGTCAGCATTAATAAATTAGTATCTGCAAATATTTTTGACGATAGAAAGTTAAAAACTTAGATCTTTAGTTTATTGAAATTTATAAGATAAAAAAATACAAATCAAATAAATAAAATATACAAATAACAAATTGCGTTTTTTATTTATTTTTAAGCATATATAATTTTTGATTTTTGGGAAAATTGTAATTGTGTTTTCTTTAATACATACTTAATTTTGTAGCATATAAAAACCAAAATCTATAATTTTAATTTAAATATGCGAGTACGTTTTCTAAATTAAAAAAAGTTCTTAACATAAATTTATAAAAAAGTATTTTATTCGTTTTTTATACCATCGTGACGCATTAGGGTAACCTCTTATTTTAATACATATACATATGTTGATTATTAAATTATTTCATTCATAATATCTTTTTAATAATATTTAAAATCAAGTAATCGAACAATCTAAAATGTCTATTAATAAATTTATTTGAAGATAGTCTGGTTTCTATTTATTTCTCAAAAATTAATTTGTATATGTATAAGCTAAAGCAGTGACTAACTTTAGACTAAAAAACTGGAAAGTATAGAATAAGAATTATTATTCAGAAAAAAACATTTTTAAAACTATTAAGTAAAGTCTAATCATGTGTTATAAGAAAACTATTAAAAAAGTAAATATTCATATTATATATATTCTTAAAAATACAATCCTACTAATAATAATAAATATTTCTAGAAACTATGATTTTACATTATTGATTTATATGCTCATGTAATGTATAACATTATGTATTTTTAAGTATTTAATATTTTTTATTACAAGTTTCAGGAAATGTATAAACAATAAATTAAATACAAATTAAAAATTATATGAAAAGATTTTTACAATATTTTTTTTAATAATGAAATTAATATATATATATATTTTAAATACAATAGTTCTTTTAAATTAATAAAATATAATGTGTAACCCTTTTAATATATATATATTGTTATTGAGTTACTAAATTATTTAAATACATAATATTTTTACAATGTTTAGACGAATTTATTTTATTATTTAGTTACATCAACATTACATGTCATGAATAATTGATTATTAAAATTATTAAAATAATGTAATTATCGTAAAAAATTATAAGATAGGCACATATATTTTTTATATTATATATAGATGTAAATATTTTACATTAGAGCAAAGGTAGTTATCATTATTATTTCAACAGATATTTAGACTAAGCAGATATATACATATTATATTATATATGTATATATACATAAAAATATCGTTATGATTAATGAATGTACATTAAGAATTAAATACATAGTAATAATAATGATTGCATTATCTTTAGTTAGTAGTGAATAATAAATTGCAATTATATTAAAAAAATCAAATATTAAATAATGGTTTTGTAAATAAATAATATGTTATTATAAGAAAATAAAAACATACTCTTAAGCTGTCATCGTATAATTAATAACTAGACTTTTATTGCCCGTATTGCTATATAAACAAATATACCAAGCTCCAATTAGGAAAATTATTAATTGGATTGAAGATGGCAGACGTAAACAGGAATCAGTGAAGTGGCAATCTTATTTTCAATTAATAGTAATAAAAATAGTTTTTAATTAAATGATCTCAATATCTTCTCTGCAACAACAACCCTAAACATATTAAAAAGTAAATATTAAGAAATTATGATATATTAATAATTAAAGAGGTTAAAACAATGTTATTATTTCTATTAAAAATATGTTATGTATTATTTTGAAAACATACGCGTATTTTTAATATAATAATATTTCTTTGGATAGGATTTGGATTATAATATAACAAGTATTTTAGTAAAAAATTGTTGATTTTTTTTTTATTATATAACTAAAACACTTTCCTAGAAACTGTTAATAATAATTTGAATTGAAAATAAAATCATAAATTTTATTAAGTGATTACGTGGAATTTAATTTAGAAATAATTTATACTAAAACATGAAAGAATTATTACATTTTATTATATGTTAGCAACTTCTAACCAACATAAACTTAAACTATGCTTTTAATGTCTAATACCTCAACCTAATTTAATGATTTATCTCAGAATAATATATTTACTTCTAGATACAAAGGTTCGACAGGCCTGTCTTATATCGCACGTCGTAGCATACGTGTAGGGTGGGTCAGAAAAATACACATTGTAAACACCCTGTGCCGATACTACGATCGTGCGATCGAATACAAACGCATCGTTTTTATCTCAGTGAGCCATAAAACCGAAGGGACCGAATTGTGGTTAAGCGTCCAGCGTCCGCAATGCACATTTTACTAACGTCTGGGAAGCCATGGGTTTCCAAATACAGGGCCGTTTTTACGTTTATTATATTGTTAAACAATCACAAAAAAAATATTGTTTAAAAATGTAATTGAATTCCTCACATTTTATATGACTTTTCTAACTATACTTGTGAACGTTGACTCTACTACAAATATATATGAAATTTACTGCTTATTGGTTTTCCTTTACAATATGTTGGAGTTCAAATCCTTAGTAGTCTATTAACATGTATAACTGAGAAACAGCATGCTTACACTACTGCTACGTTATTATTAGTACCTAAGTGATGTTTATATACCGTTTGCAAAATGGTATTTAATAATTTTCTGAGAGTACGAAACAATTCTCGTGTTGCTTTAAACAGTATTTGCAGTTGATAAAGCACTGTCTGGAACTAAAAAGTTCTCTGTATATGTATGTAATATAGAAAAAATATGAAATACATAAAATGAAATACTTTAAACATTAAAAAGCAATCTAGTTTTTAGTGATCATGAATCACGTATATGAAAATATGTATTGTTTTGATTCAAAATATAATACCAGTTTTAAGCTTTTTATTTTAATTGATTGCGTTTTTAAATTCATTATGTAGACTACAGTTGCGAGCTTCTTAATGATATTGAAGAATTTTAAATATATTAAAATGAAATTAGTATCTTGGCTATATTCGTTAGCTAGTTCTGAAATACTAGTCATTAAATAAAATTGTAAAACATAATCTATTGCCTTTTCAATATAGAATAACAGCATTCGTCTGCTTTTTATGTATTCATCTGTAGTAATGAAGCTTATTTTAAATAAAAGCTATAATAATATATCATTTTTTTTAAATCTTGATCGGACGCTTCTTAGAGCCATAAGCTTTAAAGTCACACCAGCGACTGCACCTCATCCAGAGACGGCCCTGTACGTGTGTATACAGTATATTTTTATCCTCCGAGACGGGACGGCGTAACACGTAGCCGCTTACGTATACGTGATTGTGTTATTCAATCTACATTGTGTAGGGATCCTATTTGCCGTTAGGCCCCGAGTTCTCCATTTACGGAACGGCCCCCCGCTTTTGGGACCCCGGGCGCCGCGCGATACGCACAACGGCGATTGTTCCGCTTTATTATTATAACCGGCACGAGCGGGAATGGCTCGGGTCCGGGAGAAAGTCCGGAATGTCTGGGCGTGGAATTGATTGATTTTGTGATTGGTAAGAAATTCCAATTGGCCGCGGACAGTGAAAATCTGGGCCCCTTAATCTCAGCAGCCTTGAAAATGACATCGGGCTAGAGTTTTATTATGGTGTACAACTTTTTCTTCGAAATTGATATGCTTGTATTTACGAATATTAAGAAATTTAGAATTGAGGCACTGGAAAGAAGTACATTTTTTTTCACAGATTCAGATCTCATTTCATATCGTTATTTATATTAAATATTGTGCAGATCATATGTGATAAAAACCAATGTATTACATACCGAGACAAAATAAGCATTTAATTAAGCTTCAAAATACATTTATGTATGTAATTAGTAATTATAATATTAATCTCAATTTATTAAAAAACGACATTAAAGAAAATATTTTTACCAACTAATTCATATACATATCTTATTCATAAACTATTTCAATACATCTTGTCAAACTTTAATATATGCGCAATTTATTTATTTAATAAAACATAATAAACAGTCAGATTTAAGTTTTTGGGTGCGACTTAATTATCAAGGATTGTGTTATTTATATATATTTGTAAAAATACAGTTTTTCTCTTTAATAAGCACAGATATTTAATTTAAAAACACATATTGATTTCTTTTGAGCAGCGACACTCAAATTTTTATTTTTAAAAAATGCGCTATTATTAAAAAACCGGCCACAGCTGCAGTGACCTCTATTATAAGTTATAAATTATATCACACATAATAATTTATAAGTATTAATATAAATGTCACCGATTTCCAGACTTTCAGTCTTGGAATTAGGTTTATACTTACTTGTAGGTATTCATTATATCTTATTGATTTACTTAGGTGGTACAGATTAATCCCATTGTAATTGCATTGGGCTTATGCCTGTCAAGTTACAATGAAATATTTAATAAAATAAATAAATATGGACGCAAAAAACTTAAAAATCTTACTAAATGATTGTAATTTAGTAAAATAAACTTACTGCTACTAATGTTATTAAAATTTACATTATTTAAGCTTAGTTTTATTTGTTTTATAAGCTATAGGTACATGTATAATTATTTTCATTAAATTCTGAAAAAAAAGTGTTAAAAAATAATAATATGAATTACTACCGTTAGTACTACCATTAGAGTAAAAATCGATTTGCGTTCTAATTTAATAGAAATTACCTGGATTGATCAAATAGTCGAATAATATATATTAAGGACGTTGATCTTCTCCTATTTCCCTGAATACATTAAAGGTATAAAATTTATAAAAAAAAAATACTCTTTGTATGAGAAAAGCAATAAAATAAGCAAGCAAAAATGAACATAAAAATGCCCTAATGTTAAAATATCATCAAGAACGATTTTTGAAAGTGTCATATTCATACTTTTTTATATTAAATAATTATATGAAAGAGCTATAAGGAAAGCACTACATATTTTATAAGTAGTTAATACAAATTAAAATATGTAGTATATGTATGTATTGTACATACTATTTTAATGTATGTATTTCTAAAAATATCTTTATTTTATTTAGTTATAAATTAAAAATATCATAAATTGCTGAAATTTTGACTTTGTTTGATTTGTGCAATTATTTGACTGAAATGGAAACGAGTACATGTATTTAACACTTTAATTAAGAACTTAACTCAATTTTAAATACATTATAAAAAATAATCTATAAAAACAGTAATTTGTAATTAAAAATGTACTGCACAATGCTGTAATTTATTTTAAATCATTATTTAAGTTATAAACTATGTTTTTTAAAAAGTTTCGTCGATGTATAAATCTGCATAAAAACGTATTAAAACAGTTTTATAGAACGAGAATGGTTATATTGGTAAATTAAAAAAAATACTTGATGTAAAAAATATATAAGAAATAACTGTAAACCAATATTAACTGTAATAAGCACTTTTATATTTGCTGATTTTTAAAGTATATTTAAAAATTTAATTTATACATACACATGTCAAAGATATGGAATATGTAAAAAAAATGTTATTTGCCAAAATATTACCACACAGTGTGTAGTATTTTTTTTTTCAATAAAGCGGACTAAATAAATTTTCTTCGGGTCTCAGATTATACATATTTTCTACTAAAGTTACCTACCTTCGATACCTTTTTGATGTAAATTCAAAGGGCGAAACTCGTCTTTCCGAATTTCGATCACGATCCCTGTTAAAGCCAATGTCAATCGATGCCCAGAATTCCCATATACAAAATTAACCTTGGACTTCTGGCCCGAATCCGAAATCAAATTCCGATTCCGTTTAATTAAGACGGAGTCGAGGTCGAAATAAAGGAATCCGTTTCTGATACCGAAATCTGCCACTACAGCCGGACGTTTAATTAATTTTCAACCAATCTGACTATTTTATGTATAATATATAGGTAGCGTTGATTATGTTACATAATTTATTATCGGTATTATTGTTTTCTGATCATTTGCACGCGTTTCTGAATCAAATTTATAAAAAAAAATCTTGCGGTTTCAATCTAAACAAGGCGAGTTGGCTAATGGCGAAAATTTGTATGGGTTTTTCGGTCAACAATGGCCGACTTGTCATATTATGCATTGTGTGTGTGCAACAATGGACATGATTGATTAATAGAAAACACCCGACAAGGGTCGAAAATCGTTTAATGGTAGAATTTTTCAAAGAACGCTCTAAATAAGCGTCGAAAAATTATCTTGAAAAAAATATATACTACGTACATATCAAACACACTATGTAATTTAACGGTCATTGGCTTCTCTAATAAATTTATAAATTACATTATTGGTTATAAATAATATAATTAATACTATAATATTATTATTAATTATTACCATACACTATTAACATGATTTAAATTAATCTTACCCTTAAACTTATGAATATATGGTCATAAAATGTCATTTTATTTGTTGCTTTAAGCTTAAAAATATTTTCTCAAACATAATAATTAAAATCTGTATAATAGAATTATATTTAAAGAGTAAAAGGCATTTCGTTTTCACTCAGCAAAATATCTCGTCGTAGTAATTAATGCGTCTGTGGAAATCTGGTTTTTAGACGTAGCTGGACCAAGATGACGTAAAGGGGGAAGCGGCTGTTTTCTCAGTCTTGGTCAATGTTTTGCGTAGCTCCACTTGTATGAGTTCAGATGAACCACTAATAATGACAGTTTAAGTGTGGAATTAGGATTGTTGATATCCGTCGATTTTTTATAAGATAGTTACGTCGTCGTTCAAGTTTAAATGTGTTGATTCGGCAGCACGTAAGCATATTTTATGGCCAGCTGTCGAACCATATTGATTCCACATAATCTAGGTAGTATAATTATAAACAATTAAGTTTTTACGAAGTGCATTCAAAGACTTACCAATATAACATGCTTAATGCACACATTTACGTTTTCCTAATAAAAAAAGTACAGAAGTAATAATCATAGATATGGAAAAAAACATTCGACACCGTTTCGTGCGACGGCTATTAAAAAAAATTATAAAAATATAAAGCCTCTGGTTATCTTATTCTTATAATCCGTTTATATCTAGATGGTTTCAAATAATATTAAACCCTCAATACCACCTAAAATTCCCGCAGCGTAGTTTGCTTGGGCCGTTCCTCTGCATTCTATGTACTAATGACATTTATATTAAAAAAATATTAAGGTACGGTGACAGCACAGTCATAATTAATTCTCACGGTCCTTAATTAGAATTTAGTCGCAAAAACTTTTTTTTTCAAAAAATATAAGATAAAGCAGATAAAATAACTTTAACGAGCAAGCGTTAAATATCTGAGTATAATCTCAACTCTAAGCTTAAATTTATTAAAAATATTGCGAACTTGCAGACTGCCATTGCGGCCCTCAAACTATTATTTAACAGAAAAATCGCTTCAAGAAAAGGTTTATTTTACTATGTAAACAAATTTCAACCCAGTAATAACATATATTTGCTTGGTGTGGAGTAACAGTAGTAATTCAACTATAATTTATTCAAAATAAAACGATAAAATATATATATAAACCAAATTTCATAATAACTTAAAAAAACGTACAAATGCACTTTTTGCAAGTCGTAAAGACAACTATGTTGCGTTTACAAAAAGTCCTAAAGTTGTCTATAGGACCGTGCGTATTATGAAATGTTTCTTAATTGGTCAAATGGTTTTTAACAAAGTGCGACTTGCCCACTTAAAAGTGTCAATAATATGTCATTTAACTTAAGACTCTCAATCCCAAACTTACCATAGGAGACAAAGTCTATTATGACTAATATGAAAATAAATTAAAACCAATTAAAAAGATATTTAAACCCGATTATAAAGTCAAATATTGTAAAAGTGTTTTATGAGCCTTGTATATTTACAATCCAAATATCTCTTCTATTATATTGCTTTTAAAGCAATCCATTTTTTTTTATTTTTACGCTGCGTATAACATCAACTTCTCTTTGTTTTATATGTGTTTATTTTAAGGCCAATGTCGAAATAAAAAATAATCTATTTTAATAATATATTCCATCTACAATTTTCTTTCAATAAGCCTATGCTTGTATTGTAAAATATTCCCCATACATTCATGCATTTGAATACAAATACAAAATAAATATTTAGACACAATCGCGTATTCATATTAAACGAAACACGAGCTTACAACGTTTCAAATAAATCAAATTCGAGACTGCCTCTCCATATGTACATTTATACAGAAACGGGGGAGAGTGAAATCGAAAAAACTGTTACCTTAGGATTGCTCCTGTTTTATTCAAACGCCAATAGAACAATCGGAGCACGATCGTATCCCTATTTGCCATGACAAACAAAAATGTAAGCAAATAGAATCTCCGTGTTTGTTCTCCAATATGCGATACTGTCCTACAACAAAAAATACGCTTCCTTCAAATCAACTTAAAATATCATTAAGCCCTTCGGCCGCGACCGTAATGGTGTGGGGGAAAATCCCCATATGCCCCGTTTCGGCTTATCTCCACTTACGTGTCCCAAATTCATCAAAAGATGGGATTACGACGTACAAACCGCGCATCCGTTCGACTCGCATTTTACCAGCTGGCAGGTATTGCGCCCATAATTTAGAGTATAGAGTACGTAGTCTTTTTGCATACTTTGTTCTCAACGCCATTATTGCCTTTTGGTATACGTACACTAGCTAGAAGATAGTATTCGACATTTAAAATATCTCTTTGGACTTAAACGAAAGTATAGTTACTAACATACTATAGCATCTGACTGGTATACTTTTTATTGCTGTAATAAAATAAAATTATTTTCAATGTATTAAAAGCACCTAAATATTTATTAAAAAACTATTTTGCAGTTGAATTTATGTGTAGAGTAATAGTCTTTAAACTAATTTTACATATCAGCTACTTTGAAAATTTAGCTCTTAGATATATATACAATTCTAGCTAGACTTTTAAAACAGAACTTTTTTTAATTCTGTTCAATCTTTAAACCATTAATTCCTCAATAAAAATAAAGACTAAAAATAAAAATAAGTTGTTAAGTCCATTTTATCGGCTTATCTTTATTATTATCAAATACACTTTTACTCTAACGTTTTATGTAATCTGATATTTTAACTAATGCCTTTATTTTAATATATGATATATATATAAAATAAATTAATTTTTTTTTTGTAGAATCAGCAATTTATTTATTAACCTAAGTTAATTTTTTGCTTATTTTTTTCAATAATTAACATTTATGTTATACTTGACAATAGTTGAACCTAATTATTCTTTTTTGCTTTATTATGTATTATGTGTGGTATATCGATATCATTTATTTATTTTCGTGAAAAATTCACATAGTTTTTCTTTCACAGTCACGACCGCTCCTGCCCCTCGGGAAATCCCAACGGAACTTCAGTCAAACCGATCTTAAATATAGATGTGTTCAACTTTTGAAATCTAACTTGTCACCCTTAAATCAACGCACAAATTTGTTTACACGAAGCCACCTGATGCCGAAAATGGATTCGGTTAGACTTTTTTATAGCACTTCGCGTTACGATATATAAAACGTTTGTTGAGATATGTTTTTGAAGTAATATTACGCTATAATAAAACGTTATAATATTTTTATATATATTTATATTTACATATATAACATTTATGTTTATATTTTTATTAACACAGTGGTTAAGCTTAAGTTTACAACAAAAATATTACAACATATAATCATATATTAAAGACTTGCTGGTTTGTTTCTTGAGCGACGTTTAAGACTCAAGTCCGCTAAACCCTCTTAGTAGGATTAGGCCTAGGCGGATAGTATATTAGTTGCTTAACGTTCTCCGATCTGGTCGTTTATTAATATATAAGTAGTATAAATATATTATTTTATTTTTATGAGTAAATACGATATGACAATTTTAAATACATTTTTTTTGTAGGCATTCAATAATACTTAAAAATCAACATTAAAAGCAATATGCAAAAAAATCTTAATTTTATCGTAAGAATGGGAGTATTAAAAGTTTTGTTGTGAAAGCATCAAAATTTAAGAGATGCATTTATAGTAAACTATAATCTTAAACTCTTAACAGATCCCATTTTCGAATTACAATTTTATTGTTTTTCTTAACAGACTCCATAAGTGTGTTCGAATCACCACTGTAAGGATATTGGGTTATTGGGCATTTTATAATTTTTAAAGATATGATTTTACTAGTAAAAATATATGCTATTTTAAACTGTCATTTTACAGGCATATCGCTTGTAAAAATCGATGTTAGTGCTAGTTTTCAACTGTCAGTTTAAACGCCACTTAGTTAATATTGTACTTTACCAACAAATTTCGTTTTAACATCACGTGTTGATGCCAAAATATTTTTAGCATTCGAGTATTATTCTATATTAGTAAAGATATAACTTTACTAAAAATATTGTACATTCACAGCTGCGAAATGTGCGTTTTATATTTCACCCCAAACCTAGCTCGACTTAAAGTCTTAAAACAAACTATAGTTTATGTTTTAACTCTAAGTGGAGGTTTCACAACTGTTAAATTTAGTTTAATAGACATTTTAGCACAGAATTTAATTTCTAACTTTTAAGATTTTACTGAAACAGTTAATAGAATTATATTTAAACTAGCGAATATATTATAACAAGGTTTGTTAAGCAACATTTCTGTTAGTCGAATAAGGTCGTCATCCTGAGGAAGATAAAGTGATGCAGTTGTCCCTCTAATGAAGTTATGGCTCTTTCCGACGAATGCCTTAAATTATGTGAAGTCTTTAGGACAAGATGAAAACTTAGCAATAGGCGGACAGATGTGATGCTTGTATATGCCTGCAGTAGCGTATGATAAGATTTAAAAAAATCTGCCTCAGGCAAAAAAAAATACGCTATTCCCTCTGATCTAGTAAACGACCCAATATCAACAAAGTATGGCTCAATAATAATGATATTCCTGGTGCCTAGTAAGAACATAAAGTTTGTAGGAAGCACTCTGAAACGTTTGACTACACAATTTTTTTAACAAAAAGCTCACGTCTTATTTTTTTTTAACCTTATCTTTCTCAAAAAATATATATGGTTATGAGAAACGTTGGAAATCAGTGCAAAATAAATTTCAAAGAAACGTATTTTTTTTATCTTACGAATGTCACAAGTATTAGGTTTAACAGCAGGCGTGGTAAAAACTGGCACAGGAGAAAACTGATGAGTAAAAGTATAAAAACTATTTGTTTTAACACTTAAAGTTGATGCTTATTTGCTAATGATACAAATAATCTATAAAAAAACATGATGTTTTAAATAGCGATAATTACAAATTAACAGATATTGCATCTAGTGTGGAATTATAATTTGATTACATTGTAACATAAATTAACTAAATAATTTAGATAAAGATTAAATACTGTATTAAAAACGATCAACATTAAATATAATATATTCTCAGTTATTTCGATGAGTTAAAATTAATTGATTCCGTTAAACAAACACTTAAAGTCATAATATGAAATATGGCTTATGATGTAAGACTTTCTGGTAAAATACAAATTTGACAATAATGTTTATTATATTTTTGCAAAAAAACTTAAATTATGTAAAAAATGTTTAATGAGCATACAAACAATTTTAAAGTTAAGACTAAACTTTGATTTATTTTTATTTTTTTAAATTTATTCATGAACCAAAAATATTCTATCTGAAGAAAGTCGAAATTTAATATATCATATCTAAAGATAGTCGCAATAAATATGTTATTGAAAAGGGATGTTTGGTACTTTCTAGAGAAAATATAATATACGTCTCTATAATAAAATAGCCGGGTATCAAAGAACGGTTGCCTGCGATATGCAAGAGAAATGTATTCAGTTGAAGGCACTAGTAATAAGGAAACGTCGAGAAAGAAGGCCCGAAATATTAATAGTACCGTGTCGTTTCTCACACTTTGTATAAAGAAAGCTTTAGCATTCAGAATGAAGGTCTGTGGCACTTTCTGCTAGAAGACTCGAGTAGTCTTTTTATTAAATGTTATAGATGACTTCTTCGAAAATTCCTACTTTTTATATTAGACTTTTAAATTTTTAATACAGTACTCGAAATAGGCTGTACTCACAAAATTAATTTATTGCATATTAAGTGATTACATTTTTTTAAATAACTGAACAATATCTGATATTAAATTAATAAAACGCATGGTATGTCTTAACTTTGTTATATTAATATACTTGTAATAATAAAAATACTGTTCAGCATATATGTGATGTTTATTACTCTTTTAATGAATTTTACTCCAAAATAATTACTCAGTCCAATTTATTATAATATAATTAAGCTACATCTTACTTCAAGGACTTAGCAAACAATACTTTAAGTCGTCGTTTTAAATAGTTTAAGAATATTAATAAAATATTGTAATGATAAAGTATAATAGAACTTGATAGTAAAAAATCATCCAAATATAAAAATATGCTCTTGCTTGTTGATAATTACCACTTTATGACAAAGAGTACTTTTGCTGGAAGGCTTAAAGATTGTCTTTTTTCTATAGAGTAATATTAAATTACGTAGGTTTAAAAAATTTTTAATATAAAAAACACATGAAAAAAATTTATACCAGTTTTTTTACAAATTACAATAATATTTAGCAACCGGATTAAGACAGTATATTCAATATATATTTTATGTATAAAATAAAAATAATTGACGATAATAATTTATATATTATTTCATAATATTATCTAGGAGCAAAACTGTATTTAATAAATATTTTTTTTGGTTAAATCACTAATTTAATCATATTTGAATAGTACGTCAATTTAAGCAGAGAGCAAAAAAAAATTTTTTTTTCGTGTAGAAAAGGTGCTCACCGCGTTTTGTTTCACTATTTATTTTTTCGCCGTTTTTCCGCCATGTCGCTAATATTTTCGAGTGCTGCGGATAGAGAGATCCTTTTTGCCAACTCGGCAGCAGGACTAACGAATGCCTCTTGTCTGAAGCACGTGACTGCGGCCTGGATGATTTAAGCCCCAGCCGAATGCTGACTCGTTATTAATGACTGCCAGGATATAATTCAAACGTCCTGTGCGCTGCTCTGCCCCTCCTGCTGCTAGGGATGTGCACTTCCTCTTGCCTGTGCTTCGTTTCACCGGATGAGACACTAAATCTGTTCAGGATGTATGAGGATTTCGGAAAATGATCTACCCTCTCCATCTTTCTGCGTGCTTCCTGGGGTTAATTGAATTAATAACTTATTTCTCAATAATAATAATGATTGATTTTATTTATATAGTATTAAATTTAATTTTAAGTATTATATTTTAAGAGTATTATAAATATGTACATATATTATTTTACTTAAATATCCAATTTAGTTAAAATAATAAGCACTTGGTTATAATTTGCTTAGTATTTAAATAAATAGCATTAGTAAAGTAATATATTTTAAGGGCAACATATTATAAGATAATTAAAGATTTATTATGTTTACATTTGTTGTATGTTTTAATTTTGTATAAAAAAATTATAGATTAATTAAAAAATATTTTTTTAATAATACTTTTGTTCTATTATTTTTTACTTTTAAGTTATAATTTAACACTAAATTTTTTTTTCTAGTTCTTAAGTGAAAGAAATTTTAATTTATTTCTAAGCGAAAACAGAATATCAGTTACTTTTATTATATATTTATTGTTGCTATATGATTTTGATGTTATAACATTTTTATTTAATTAGGTGTTTTATGTTTGTTTTTTTAGCGATGACTAACTTTAAGTCTCGGTTATATTACAAGAGTTTCAATTGTATAATACTTAAGAATTAAAGCATTTGAATGTGCAGATCTTATTATTTCTTTTAAAACTAGTTATTTGAATAAAATATTTCGTTTTACTTGCATACACAATACGTTTAATTTTAGCTAGTTTTTTGTAAGTTTAGTCTTATTTAATTTATTGAAAAATATTACTGCAATGCTTTAATTGTTATTTGTAATGTCAAGTTATTTGTTGATATATTTTTTAATTCTCAGTTGGGATAAGATATTCTTACATACAATATTATTTTGCAACCTTATAAGTTAAAAGTAAGAACCCTATCCCAATTTGAAAAGTGTACTATATCACCAGTGACGAAACTGTGCGATTTGAACTTAACGAGCGAATAAAAAAAAAGGAGAAGAGTCGTCAAATTTACGAGCTACAAACGAACCTCACCTTGGCCCCGAGGAAATGTAATAAAAATTTTACTCACTCTATTTACAGATCTATTTCTGTCAAAGTAGAAATTTCCATTTTGAGTCAATCAATTTACGTTTACGACACTGTAATGAGAATTTAATAACCAAATATATATTTTTTATGGTGTGTAATTTTTCTAATCGATAAAAAAATTACCCTTTTTAGTTTTTGTTATTGTAATTTTAGTTATGTTATGTAACGTTTACATCACAACAAATAACTGTTATTTATAAACCAATCTCCTTAGATTATTTTTATGTATAGCATTATATAAATCAATTTCATCTTGAACAAAACACCGGCAAAATTTTGCTTGCGCAATAAAAAATGCCGGAATCCATTATTATTTAGAGGCATTTCATAAAGATTCTCTTATCTCTTTTTTTTTGAGAAATGTAATACATATTGAGGGAAAGGGTATTATGTGTTCGAGACTGCGCGGCGTATTGTGAGCTCTGTTTATTTGTCAGTACATAATAGGTAGACGCTTACGTAATATAATAGTAGTCATATTTTCACTAACCGTACATATATTACGGTATTATATTATATATTTAGAGAAAAAAAAGTATTTTAATCATAGTACCCCTTTACATTCCATCTGTAAAGAATGACTTACCTATTATATTTGTTAAAAAATACATTTAATACTGTCAATCCTTTCAAAATTAATTTAGAAAACAACAGCAGTGGTTTTTTGCTTGAGTTCAATCTTTACTTATCCTACATATAAAGTATTGTATTGAAAATCAAGGTAATCATATGAAAAGGTGACCAGATCTCATGGATTCTTGTTAATTTTTTTTTTCTTTTACATTTTGAGAAAAATTTTAGCTTTGTATTTCTTTTACCATTAAACAAATTTACAGCTTGAGTACTTAGCAAATAGTAACAACTTCAGACTTTTGAGCTGTGTGATAAAATCGATTAAAATAAATAACATTGATTTGATTTTGTCTGCTGATCATACAATACCTTCTTTTAAGAGTCGATATTATTTTCTGTTATGCATTATGCTAATACATTTTTTATTCTGAAATTCAACAATATTATAAATAATATAACATTTTAATTTAAGATATACATATCTTTATGGCTATTAATTGTCATGAATAAACTCTAGACATTGAATTACGATGGGCGTTATTTTATGATTTCGCTTTAAGCTACAAAGAAAATTGCTTAGGGATTATGTTACCTAGGAACGAATGGGTTTTCGTTCTTATCCCGAAACTATACGATCATTCGTATATTCATACGGCATTATCCCAAATAGAACGGAAAGGATGAAAAGATATCATTTGAAATATGTCGGCGTTTCCACTTATCTGTCGGCTACGGTCACCCGACATAAGGAAATTTCAATGTAAATGGAAGCGGAGTGAATACGGCAAAAGGAAAAACTACAGGGATTATCGCCCCGGGGAATGGACAAATAATAAAGGGGAAACTCTTGAGGTGCAATATGTATTATGTCCTCCAAAGAAATGGCTGAACCATATCCACTCGTGACCTGGACTGTTTCGAATCGAATTTGCTTTTAGGTGCGATGTATAATTTTGGGTTATGTATTGCGAAATATTCATTATGGTTACATAAAGACATGGGTTGAGCTTTACCAAATAGAGGTTTTTTATTCTGAGGTAAATGCACTACAAAAACAGTATGTATTGTATTTATTTTTAAGAAAAAGAGATAAACGTATTAAATAAAGGCAATTGAAAAGACAAACATTTCAAAAAATAAAAGATAATAATTTGGGTCAAAGATTTGAAAGTAGCAACTTCTCTTAGCTTGAAGTGGTAGTTTAAGATGTTATATTATTAATTAAATCTGACTAATTTAAATATATCGTTATATTTACTGACAATTATTTGCCGTTAAGGAATAAGATTTAAAATAATGTATCATAAACATATAGTCATATTTTTATTCAGTAAATATTTTATTAGATGACAAGGAGTTAAAACTGTAAAATAGGTCCCCAAAGTAAAACTTTGAGCAAGTTTTGGTTTTCAATACTAAATAATGTATATTTGGAAAATTCATATTAAAAAGTTGTAAAATTTTATGCTTCCATTTGGGATGATTTAATTTTATTGTTCAAGATATATTTGTATTATAGGCAGTTTTAAGGGATGCATAAAATAAAACTAGTTTGAAGTCTCTGATCTAAGTCAAATATTTCAAATAATATTTTTACCTTTTATCCTTTTTTAGCTATAATTATTTTTTCATATAAAAAAGTAAAATTTATAAATTTAATATTTATTCACTGGTCCTTCGATTATGTATTTTTCTGAAGTACACATATTTTATATATATGCAGTTGTAAGATGTTTAATATTTTTATTTTGTTATAATAATAATTTTAGAGCGTCTTTATTTTACTACTGGAATATACATAGTTAAAAAAGATCAGATACTATTTCAACACAATTGTTTGCAGAGATTTAAAAAAAATCTAGTTAATAATTTTTAGGCGCTCACTATGAAGCTCTATGACATATCAAAATGCCATAAAATATACAGAATCAATTTTTCGTTTTTTTGAGTTTAGACCTTTATATAAACATATTGTTTATCTATTGCTAAAATATAAACAATTCAAATATAGATAGAAATTGAACTAAATTACGATCTTCAAAATAACCAAAACATTAAAATAAAGCATCATGCCACAAACATATAAAAATACACCATTCGCTAAAACAAAGAATGCTGCGCCTCAGAAAACAGCTAAAAAAGGCTTATTTTCACTTCAATTTCACTCGATTGAATTTGCCGCCATTTTGTGAGTCGTCCGCCATTTGCTTTTCGCGACTTCACCCTCCCCTTCCTCCTACCCCTTCCCTCAACTGCCCATTGCCGAAATATTATTTCACGTCAGAACATATCCGATAAGCCGACATATTTATTATTCCGTCCGTGATGATACCGCACATACACGCACACACAGACGCAACAAAAAAAACTTTTCGCAGCGATAAACCCTTTATCCTGATATTCGTACATTGAGTGAGAGAAAGAGATGTGTGATTACATTCTCATCGATCGGAGATTGTGTGTGCTAGAGAGAATGTCCGCCAGGAGTCGATGTAATTCCGCACAATTGCTTGACGTACGTCTCGAAATGGAAAAAATCAATCTACCGCACACGTCATTTCAACATCGCCCCATTGTATTCGATGAGAGGGTAATAGTCGAAATATTTTGTATTTTTTTATATTTATTTTATTTGTTGTACATATTGACATATTTTTAAAAGCAGACTAGATACAAAAAATCGAAATAATAGTAAATATTCATATCAGTTAAAAGATGTTTTGATAATCAAACATTTATACAAAAAGATTTGCGCAATGCCCTTTTACATTTGTTGTATTCATTTGTTGATATTTTTAATATCAGCTACGAAAAGTTTGTCCTGTTCGTATTGTTTAATTTTAATACTTTATATTTTCTTTTTTTAAATAATATTTATTTGTGTATATTGTTTTTTAAGCATCCTGACACAATCTGGTAACTTCAAATAATCATATAATTGTTTTAGATTCAGAATGGTAAAAATAAGTTACTAGCTTATTATCTAATATTTTATTTTTTCCAGGCCGCTTAAATGCCATTTCATTTTTTAAAATAAGAAAAATCACATTACTTTTTATAACTCTATTAACAATTTTTTTAATGAAACTCTACATTTTTTATTTTTCTGTAATCAAAGTTTTAAAAACAATATTATTGTTATGATAGAATATTATCTATTATCTTGTTAATATTCCCACATTATTTTGGGTCAAGCTATATTGTTGAATAATAATAGAAATTTTCAATTTGAATTGCATTCAGTCTATAATTTTAGTACATTATTCTATTACTAGAGTAATCTCGAACAATAAACAAAAATGATATCCACCTGTTACGCGTAAACCGTAACGTTCCAAGCCTTCCATAATTAAATAAGATTTTTGTTCATATTTTGGCTTATCAATCTAAACAAAAACATCTTGAAAAAGAATACAGGTAGTTACTTTAGTAATATTTAAATAATAAACAAATACGTATAGTATTTTTTAAGTAAGTTTACAAATAATAAATAACTTTTAAGTTTAGTTTTAAAGTATAAAAATAATAATAATAATCAAAAGTTGTTAGTACTTTATTGAGAAACTTTATATTTGCTATAAGATTTTATTTTTCAAATAAATTGTTATTTTTATATTTTTACCTTAGCTACGGTTAAAAAACATTAAGATTAAAAATATATATTTCAGAATTCATTCCTAAGACATTAGTATGATTTAGAATTATTCCTAATTTTTTTTGTACTATTATTTTAAAATGGAAGATTATAACAATCGTTCTGATGCATAATTCGCAGGATTGTACATCATTAGCTATTTAAGGATTTTTAACCCTAAGGGGTGTGACTTCGGAGCCAAAAAGTCGTCGTTGGAAGCTGGTAATAATTTATTAGTAAAAATTTAATTTATCGCGAATTACTATGATGGGCTAGATCGCTTTCTCCGAGCGGTGGTGGAGAAGCTGGCGAAGGGATGACGTCAGTCGAATATCCTCAGAGGTCTTCTGGTTGTCAGTTTCCCTCTGCTACAGTGATTGTAGAGTCACTCTCTGGTGAAGTATTGTCTAAGCGTATCTGAGCGTATGCCAGTGAGCCGTGTCTGCCCGTCTGCCGTATCTTTTCTCTCTCCTCATTGAAGATCACCTTGTTTCCCGAGTCCGTTTTGTAACAAAGAAATATTCTTTCAATGCATCAGAGAATACTTACTATGCGTTCTATTTATGTTAAGCATTTTTTTCTAGACGTAACGATGGCACTTTATACACAGAAACAAGAAATAAAATTTATATGGATATTTGTTAGTTAATATACAAAGCAATTTATGATTTTTAATATTGTAATATTTTTACTTAAAATAATAACCAAAAATGTATTCAAACAAATGTATTTTAAACACACGTGTAAATATATATTATTCACACATGCATACGTATGGGAACTAATTCTATGGGGGGTCTAAAAATTCGTCGCTGCGCCCCGTGAATATTTACATTAAATCCATTTGTTCGCGGCTAAATTAAGGGATTTTGTGAATAAGCCGTTTGGAGCTTTCCGCTCATGGCCGACGTAATTATTCGCATGAAAAATATTATTTTAGGCCCCGAGGCTGCGAGGTTCTGGGGGGCGCGCAAAAAGTGTATATAAAAGAAACACATAAATATAATAATAATTTTCGCTGCGAACAAAGCTTCCGTCGTATTATTTTTGACAGGCGGAAAAGAAAATTTTCTATTTTGATCGACAGCCGTTTGATCGCGGACGCTTTACGCTTTAACGCGTCATTTATTCCATCTTTTAGAATATTGTACAACGTCTGTGTTTATCGAAAATTTGTGTGTTTTTTATGCGTCTTTGTGAAAAAGTAGCTTTCTATGTGTAGGAGTTTATTAAGAAAACTTTATAATTACTTTTTATAGGCGAAATCGGAATTGCGTTTCACTAAAGATGTCTACTCGTAAAATATATATTTTTAGTTATAAATTGTTTACTACAATATATAAGTGCATTACTTTTGTATTTAGCTGTGTTGTTTCTAGTAACAGTTCAAGAAGAAAATTGTTACAAATATAACAAAATAGTTTTGGAGAATTTCACTATAATAAATTATTTCTGGCACTTTTTTTAATACTATAATATAAATATAATAAAATCTTTATTTAAAAATAGTGATGTATATAGTTTATACGTATAGAACTACAAATTAAACAAATATTATAAAATTTGGGAGATAAAAAAGTTAGCACAATAAAGAAGATTCTGTGCAATTGTAATGATAAATATAATTAATGGTCCAACAAGGAAACGCATATCAATGAAAATTTTCTTTTTAAGGTACATTAACATATTTGTGCGGATATTATTAATTATTAGGTATATAATTTTGAGTTAAGAATGATATACCATTATAAAGAGTATTTAAAGTGATAAATAAATTATAAAGTAATAAGCTTGCTTATAAATAAATAAATAATAAACACTACACGTACGAATATATAGATATACAAACGCACAAGGCAGTGAGTTTTGCAGCTACGAGAATTTTACTTATTGCTGTTCATTATCTAATATTTATAATTCTAGAGTATCTTATTATATACATACGTTGAAGATCCTTTAATCTTCGTCAAAATAATAATAATTTATTAATTAAGATTAAGATTCCTTCACACCATACGCAAGATGTCTTAAAATTTCCACAGCATATAGATATCCCTTCTTGCGAGTACCCATAATGCGTATTTATGCATGTATTATAATTATACACGGGAATATAAATTCTAATAGGGTTTCCAGTGGAATTATTTTCATGTAATGTTTATTACGCAATTCCAACGTAGTCTAATCAGTTTATTTAGCGTAATCAGGACAAAGTTAGCAGACGTGGCGTCGTCCCGGGGGTCTCATGTAAGGAATTGCGTGCGTGCTGACTTTGTAAGGGGTGAACGCCGTATGTACATGTAGTAGGGTAGGGTTTGGTCTTCTTACACCGCGAGGGCTTGTATCAAACCTGGTCACGTGACTTGTCGACAACTAATTGCAGGAATTTCCTTACCCGCCACCTCCCTTTGCTGTATATATCCTGGCGTGGCGTAGGTGCGAGCTAACCGATTATTCAACCGTTTGACCCTAATGAAGTTTGTGGACTAACTTACGTGCGAAGCCAAAATTGATCTGACTGCTGATGTAGGGGGAGAGATTTGATTGACAGCGTAAACAAAAGTTTATGATTTACTTTCTAAAATGTATATATGTATGTATTATATATACAGGACGGCATATACCAACGAAAGCATTTTTAAATGCTTGTATCGCATGTGCTACTAATAATGCACTAAACCGTACATGCGATACAAGCTTACTTAAATTAAAAGTATCTCAAAAAGCTTAATCAATGCTTTTAAAATGCATAATTTAATGCTATTTTTGCACGAACGTCAATCTATCGATGGTTAGCATTCCGAATGGTTTAAAGCTTAACTAGCGCTTTAAAAGAATAAAACCATGTCACTTATCTGCTCGATGCTGTTCTTACGAGATAACTACTGGTTCCAGATCTGAAGAATCTAAAAAAATAATAATAAATTAAAAAAGTATACAAATTTATAGTTTTTACGTATCCTTACGCACATATGAAGTTAATAAGCAAATAAATATACGCTTGTGAATAGTATATAAAATTGACAATCAACGCTTGAATTCAACATTATTTTTATACTCAAATGGTGCTGATGTTCCAGTGGTCTTAGTCACAAAATCTGTAACCAATTTTGTTGAAGCTGTTAAGTATTGTATAATGATTCTATTTAATAACCCAATAATAATTTTATTTTGCGTAAAATTTCTCAGCAGTGAAACCATTTCTTGATTTGAATCAGCAGTATTTGATTTTGTCAAAGTTTAGCACATTGCTTTTATTCTTGTTAATTCTCTTATCTACAAGTAATTTATTAATATCTGTAGATGATTGATTGTTTTTTTTTCCTATTTGAATGCTAAGGTTTTGGTCGAATTAGAAGGCATTAAATTTTGTGTTGATCACATTCTTGACAAAAAACTCAACATACGTTCAATGCCGAACATCTTATTTGAGATTTTTATAATCTTAACTTGTGTGATGATAATATTATTATTAAATTTGTTTCACGCATTTATCTGTTTTGTAAAATGTATAAATATTTATTGATAGTGGTTCTTAATGTAAAGAAGACAATGCATTGTCGATAATAAACAACATCTTTAATTCAAGAACCATACCGATTTTATAGCGTCTAACTTCGGAGGCAAAGCTTATATGAACCATCGTTAAAACATTCAGTGGTCCCCTGAGTTTATTCTTTTGCCATAAAGTTAACTTTTAATTTATTTAAAAGTACACCCTTTTACTTGCAATGGTCTAAGAGTTCAATTTACAAATAAATTTTCAGCACACAATATCCTGAAGAAATAAAACAAAATAAAAATATCGCACGATTCTTGGCAACTTTTTTTAAAATTTAGCTGCGCATGTTATACTTCCTGTTAAATTTCAAACAATAATAAATTTATATGTATAAATAGTTTATAAATTAAAAGTACAGCGACTTTAATATCTTAGTCAGTTTTTTAAGAAATTACCAATTTCTGCAAATGAAATTAATATATAATCTTTAAATCAATGTGACAATGAGGTTATTATTATTTCTAAATAATATTTGTGCAACTATTTAAATATATGTGTCAGGGATGTTTTTTTTGTTAAAATATTTGTTTATTGCTAATATTTGTCGACCATAATAACGGATTATGAACGTCGAATTGAATTAGATTTGACGTAAAGAGGGAAGCGGCCGCTTTTTTTATTACGTCTGTTGATGATCGGTGGCTCCTCTTGGTTCGAGAACCTTCGTGTGTGTAAAAATTTGGGGGCTGAAGTTGAAGTTGTCGATTGTGTTAATCAGTGTTGTTAAAAGACAGTCTTGAGGGTGTATTTTATACAAATGGCCAGCCTGAGGGAAATGTAGTGCTCACCCACTTTTTCTGCCACGACAATTACGACGAACTATTACGAGTGTAATTTGATTATCTTGTTACTTACTATACTTTTATGACCGTTGCGTTATGTCGGAACAGGTTGCATTCTGTCATCTGAACAGGTTTACAGTTAGTATAAATTATACAATAAAAGTAGAAAACTTTTTACTTAGCAACATATTTATTATTTTTACTATTATTACTTACTATTTTTTACATATGAGAGAACGTATTTTTAATATTTTATTTTATTTACCCAAAAAATAAGCTTTGATGGTTTTTTTTAAAAACCTTTGTTTTTAATATTTTTAATTTATTATAATTAAAAAAATGAAATGATAAATGTTATTTATTTCTTTTAATACAAATTACGTAACTTTTAAAAATTACCACAACAGATATGAAACAAATTACAAGGAACTTCACCATATTTTTTTGAATGATAAAATAATCAAATGAGCCCTTTATATGAATGAACAACTTACTAATTACTTTTGAATTATAATTAACTAAGTTAATTATCTATATTATTTTTAAATAATTCAAGTTGTGGTATACATATTTCTTTATTATAATCAATTTATATGTAGTAGCAGCGTGAATTACGTAGTCTTTGTTCGTCTATTCAAAAACACATGTTTTATTCGGGGTATTGAAACAAAACTCAGAAACAATAGTCCCGTGGGACAATGTCATCGACGCTCGAATAAAGGTGCCTTAATAATCAACAGCAAGTGAAATGTTCCAAATATTCCCACCCATTTTCCGTTACTCTCAATGGAAAATAGTAGTTTGAATAATGTGAAAAAATCAATTACAGTACTGGATAAATAATGAGTAGGCATTTATTCTAAAACAATATTGATCTATCTGCATATTTTACAAATACTTAAATTGGAATTCAATAAGAAACACTAAATAATAATAAATATACTAAATAATAATAAATATAATATATATAAATATATATAATATTAAGCACAATTGGTAATTACTAGGTAATATATATATAAAATTAAAATAAAGTAGTGCTTTTAACAGTAATGTATTAGATCACAAATAAGTATTCGTATACACATTTAAAAGTTAATTTGAAGGTCAAGCTTGTAATTTAAAAATTTATATACGAGAGTAACAAAAAATAATCTTAAAAAAGCATGCTACTGGACTATATAATTTTAATTAAAATTATAATTTTAAGCAAAGTCCTTAAAAAAATCGAGACAAAAACTCCAAGAATACCAATTGCCACTCCACTTTCGTAACGCTCTAGCAATACGATTTTTTTTGCCCTCTCCGTCTCAATTATCTTACACAAAGATAACCCTCGGAGCTTCTCCGTCATAATAGCAAAGGTTATGTACCTACTATCTATAGTATATACGTACCCAGTATAAGATTCCCTGCATCAGCCCGGGTTCATTTATCGGTAATTATTTTCGCCCGGGCGTGTACTCTAAACGGTTTCGTGCGGCAAGATAAGAACAATCTTATAAATTTCTACCCTCTGCGACGGTCTTAGTTAAAGTTACAAAGGCGCAATTATTTCCCATTTCATTGGACTTATTGCGGCCCTCTCTGCCACGTGAAATACGACATCAGGATAACGATCGAGGATAATTTTTCAAAGGACTCGATCCTAGCAATCTGGCGTGTACATGCGACGCGTGATGTATGTGCTTTATTATTTTTTTTCCGTTTGACATTAAGATTGTCGAGATTAAAAAAATATGGCATATGCAGTGGTGCTCTTGGGTATATTAAAAGTTATTAATGTGTATTATATGCAGATGTATGTTTAGCTTTACGTTCTGAGAAAGTTAAACGTTCAATTATTGTACGAAAATTAAATGATTGGATGGATACATGTGTTGTATATTGTAATTTATGTTATTATTTATTATCATCGTTATTTATCATTATTATGTAAATGTATTTAATATGCCTAATTAATGTGCAAATATTACTCATTTAATAGTTATTTTACAGTTGGTTTCTATTTTTTTCTAAAATCATAGTCGTTTTGATTATTATTTAAATAAATTATTATGGACGAATAAACCTTTATAAACACTATTTTAAACTAGTAATAATTATTTTACTTGAATCAGAGATAATAAAAAATCTGTGTTTGAAGCTTAAAAATTCATATTAAAGGCTAAATCTTTGTGATTTTATAGACATGTGTACGCTTAAGCCAAAACAAGTTTTTAAAAATTTGTTGTACGAAATTTATAATTTTCTTGATGTAAGATGTAATGAAAAATACATGTCTGAAAGATTTTTAAAAATGGTTTAGTTATGAAATATTGAAATTCTGGTTTTCAACGATTAAGCATACATGCGTACGGCAAATAAAAATGCTTTACAGTTCTAGTTTGAACGCTTTTACGTAAACCGCTAGGCAAGCGACACTTCTTTGTTTCGGTAGGTGGAAAGTATGAAGTATATAAAAAGTTCGGTCTAGAAGGAAGTTCATTTGGCATGCATGTATTCAACGTTCCCACCCTTATAACTCACTGAATTATGAGCGCCACACATAAGCTTTCGGCGTAACAAGGCTTTGTGAGCGAGCATGTCTGCTTACCGCAGAAAGAATAAATTGTTTTTTTTTTGTTTTGCCTGCCCGCTCTCACATAAAGCTTGTATGCTGAAATTATTCACATGCAGGTATCGTTGACAATGTCATATAAATTATGTAAATGAATGGTGGCCCGTGCGCGTATACACTCGCTCTTAATTTAATTCGTGTTATGGCGTCAATCGTGAGTACGCCTTCGAAATCCAAAAACTCGCTTTCAACGAGCCAGAATTAAAATTTATTTTTTTATTTGCATATGAGACATTTTGCTCGACACGTTGGTAGTTTAAAACTCAATTATTGTCGCAAGGAAATGAGTTTTTTTATTTCAAACTTTTGATGCATTCGTTTTCAGGCGCTGAATTGCATATTTGATGTTTCATACTATTTTTTGTTATTTTTTACTTCTAAAACTGCATAATGCTAACTTGCATTTGACGTTTTACACGAAAATTTTAAAATAAATTACGGTGGAAAACATTAGCAAAATAAATCACAGCTTGTCATGCACGTACATTGGTTTTGTTGCATGTTGTGGTCGCGAAAAACATAACCCTGGTTATTAAATATAGTAAAAATACTTGAACTACATTTTATCAAAATCTATGATAAATAATTATGTGGTTGTTAAACAAATAAAGCTAAATAGGTTGTGCCAATGTGCAGTAGTACTATTTATATAAGCCACACAAAGTTCGGATATATAATATATTTCAGATTTCTGAGTTGTAGCTTTTGACGTCACGTGGACAGCTGATCTATTTTTTGTACAAACAGTGATTACGTAATTTTATCTAATGAATAATTGTATCAAATGGAAAATTCTAAAGTGCTGCTTGACTGCCAAAGCCTTAATGTTTTCTTTATGGCAATTTTTATTTTTTTGAATTTCATAAGATGGATGAGAGATGCGTTGATAAATTTACATATTTCAATGTTATTCTTAATATATTTTAAATACACTGGATAGCGTTGCTGGCATTATGATTGTTTATTATTGTATCTATTTACCTGACAATATTATATGAATTCGCTGTATTTATTGTAAAACCATTTTTAAGTGCATTTCGTAACATGCGTAAAGCAAATTTTCTATTTACTATATTTATTCTTGAATACTTACTTGATTTTATTTATTATCTTAGGAACAAGAGTGCCAAATAAATATGTTTATTACAATAGCAAGATTATCAAATTAAATGATCTATAATCGTAGCATAGCATAGACATTTCATAGGCTTATATAATTTTACTATATCCATTGTTTACCTAACATATTTGGCCTTCGAAACTTATTTTTAATAACATGCATATATATATTTTATAAACAATGCTTTATAGATAGAGAGTATTACATATGTATAAAACACGCACTATCTATATAATAAACTCTTATCGATAAAAAGCAGCAAAACGAAGAATATTTAAATACTAAGACTATAATGGAGAAAACTTAATTAACAGTCTTGAATGGAAAATATGTTCAATTAAGAGTCTTGCAATTGTTGGTAAATGGCTTGAAAATGTTGGCATAGAAAGTAAAATAAACAGTATTTTACTAACTCTCGAAACTATTAGAAGACGTGCAAATAAATTGCTACTATTATACAATCTTTACAATTGCAATGGATGAATCTTTAGAGCACTGTGATATTCATAATATAAGTAATGTAATGAAAGATATTACATGTTTAAAGTAACATTATGACATCAGTTAAGAGCATTTTGTAAAGCGATAAAAGGTAGTAATTTATTAAAAGATAACAATTTAGAGATAAGTATACATTATGCTTAGATTTTATTATTTTTTATAAGAGATTTTTAAATCGAATAATACAAAAATATTGTAGTATTATAGTTGACACGTTAAAATAAAAATGTTTATAGTGATATGTAAGAAAACGAAATATTTTTGATGAATCTATTTTATAAATTATTGCAGTGCAAAAAAGTCTTAAAAATTAGCAATAAATGCGTTAAAATTGTGCCACAATAAATAGGAAATATTCTGAAAGCTTGATAAAGAATATGGCATATTTTTTATTTTTACAAAAGTCTAAAATTGTTTTTAGGCTTTGAAAAGAATAATTGTAAAATTCCTAAGATTGTCATGTTTTTTGGAATTTTTATTTACTGACGTGTGTAAATTAAAGATAAAACTTGATTTGTCTTCATTACAATTAAATCAGCACTAGTTCAATAATTTCGTGAATTTAAACTATGCCCTAATCAATTCCGTACATTGATAGCTTTATATAAAAAAAACTGAAAAATATACATTTTTTAAGTGACCCTTAAAATATTCAACATTGCCAAATTGGCCATTGTTTTAAAATTTTACGCATCACTGGTTTACGTATTTATAGCGAGTATTAACATAATTCAAAAGCTTTCAAATGCACCACTATAAAATATGTTTTCTGCAAATCCATTTAACATAGGTACCATTAATATTAGTTAATAAACGTTGTGTAGTCAATGTAATTTATCAAATGAATTTGCTATTGACTGCTATGATATTATTATATTTGTGATATGTGTATTTTAATTTAATCCAATATTATTTTTTTTTGTTACAGGTGAGTTATCTTTCGTCTTATTGAATCATATTGAAAATTTCTGGTATGTAGTTTAAACTATCTTATTTATAATTGTTCAAAGCCATCGCTTTAGCTTTAAAATGTAAACGCTCTACATATAAAATTGGTAATCTATAAATCATATCACTTTGTATGAACGGTTTATAATAATTCACGTAAGGAAAACAAAAACATTTTAATATAATTAATAGAAATAAAAATTGGTTGGCTCGAAATTATGAATTCTTTTGTTTTTGATTAGAGACTCTGACTGTCGACTAATTAAAATTCAGCATTTAAATTTAAAACAAATGCTCGTCACCAACGTAACAGTTGTTTATATAAATACTTTTCAGTAATTTTTCAAGCGCGTTGTTCGATTCGACTGAATATAAATATTCTAAGTGCAAGTTCAATAAAAACGTTTTCTTTAAATTTAAATAATATATATAATACGGAAAAGGATTTAAACAATATAAAATTATACAACATTCTTTGTGATGAAATCTTCAAATTTTGTGTTCCGTCGACTGGCTCCGAGAGCGAAACGAAAAGTGAGTTTTTTGATTTTAAATATCTAAAAATTACCATTGCTTCTGATTTAACTCACATATTTGGCAGATTTGACTGAATATAATTATTCGAATGGCAGTACATAATAATCATTATTCCTGATTTTTCAGGCACAATTTCATATGGAATTCGAACAGAATCCAAATTTTATAGATTAGATTCGGGCTTAAACAGCAAATTGACGTTTTGCAACTGTCAACCCGTGAATAAAAACCAATATTTTCAAACTAGTATTTTAAACACAAACACAATATTAAATATGTTAAATATATCAGTGTGTATGTTGCTATAAAACAAATAAATCTAGAGCTTGTTTTTGAATGTAAATATTTTTTTAATTTCGAAGGTTTCCAGAAACTAATTTAATTAGCAATTCCACTGTACAAACAACAAAGTGTATATGTATTTTGTGTTACAAAGTATGAAAGAAAGTATCTAGTAAAGTAAATGGAAAAGAAACGCGAATGGCGAGCAAAACGCAGTGAAAAAGTTTGACTATCGCTGTCCATCAATGTCGAGCAGCGTTCCTCGTTTTTACAGCAATAGTGTGCGGTTCAGTAATTCGGTTAATTTTATGTTGCGCATAAAGTAAATAAATTTAAAAAATGGTTGTTTTCTACTGAAATAGTATATTCAGTGCTAATTCTATTAACGGGCACATGTCATTACTGACAAATACCATGAACCACTATCTCCATTGATTATTATGTACATATGTACGTGCGCTTACTATAGTCAGATGGGGGAAAATTACAAAATATTTGCTTATTTGCGATGTCAGAGACACTCGTTCAAAGCGAAATTAGAAAGTTGTCAAAAAGTTTCGGGGAAATTTTACCGCTCATTGTTCGTCTCATTTACGATTGTTGGTAACACGAGTGCGAGATAATTACAAATCTTCAAAGCGTCAAAATTATTTTATTAGCAAGTAAACTATAGGGATTAACTGCTTCTTGACATCGTAGTCTTTTAATTTTAATTGACTTATATAGCATATCTTAATGTCAATTTCATAAGAGTAAAATTATTTTTATATATTTGGAGAATTAATAATTACTGTGGTTAGAATTAATTTTTTTTAGTTATATTGCAAATAATATTTAGATTTTCAAGCAATGATGTTTGCTTTGTTCGTTTCTCTTTATCTTATATACGAACGATATAAAAAACCGCGTTTTTCTATATACACTGATGATACAGATATTTTTTTTATATTTTACGGTCTTAAACCAATCATGAATAAATTTAAAAAAATTTTGAAACCCTAAATATTTTGTAAAGTGGAATATTAAAATCAACAAAAATAAAACAGAAGCAAATATATTGACAAAATGTAGACAAACTTTGCCACCGCCTCTTTAAGATAAAAAAAACGCTAAATTAAAATCAAGTGTTAAATACACGAGCTTACACCTGGACTACAAGCCTAAATTTTCATTGTTTTGCCGCCATTGTGGCTTTTAGACCAGTATATAAAAAATCCTAATCTATTAGCAATAATTTCGACTCATCTTAACACATGCCTGTCTGGCAACACCAGTAATTTTTTTTTATAAATATTATACTTCATCCAAAATAAAGTTACAAAAATAATATTTCATACATATGCTTAAACTAATTTTATAATAATTCTTAATAAGCAACAAATTTTTACAATTAAAGAGCATTGACATTTTATACTGTAAAGTTTAGAACTGGATCATTTACCAACTCTTCTCTGGTAAACGCTGTTCGTCTGCTCAATACTGTGCATAGAAATATTGACATTTTCTCGTGTACATATGCCGTTTTAGTTCAATTCGTGTGTGACAATGCACACATGTTCAGGTGATTTGTATCTGTTTTTTATCTTGTTTTCGTGTTTTTTCTTATATTTGTATGTGTGTGTATATGAATTTGTATGTATGCATACGTATAAATATATATATATTTGTATGTATTTTAAAAGTGTAATATATTTTATACTTTTGCCAATCGTGACGCATTAGGTTAACCTGTCAGTTCACGATCGTCAATATTTTAATAAATAAATATTATAAAAATATTAATATTTAGTGATTGCGTTCCTGTGTTACGTTTGAAGTATCTTATGCTTAACAGGTGTTATAAACAGTCATAATAGTATTGATTTGTTCTCATGCAAGTTCTCTCAAAAACATTCTAAGTACTAGAAAAAATGTCAATGACAATTAATCTAGTGCTTACAATATTTACTTTTATTTTCTACTGACAATGAATGTACATTTACATGCATTTTATTACGATAAGTTAAATTGTTCATATTAGTTTAGAAGATAATTGGACCGTGAAAATTTGTTTTATTAATTTTACAAGAAAATGAGTTTTAGCTTAGTCTATGTTATTTTCTTAATACATGCATAACTTTGAACTTCGGGTTGAAAGATAATTTATACATTTTTATTAAGTCTATTATATCCAAGTCAATGAATTATATCTGTTTTTTATTTTTAATAAATTGACTGTTTTTTGAAAATGCAATAAGAGGTGAAGAATTTTTTTGATTATAATTCAATAACAGATTAAAGTGATTCATAACTAGGTTAGCTACATATTTTTTATTTTATTTATTAGTACATGGTACGGTATGTTTTAATTTATTTATTATTGATTTTTTATTGCTGGTTGTTAAAATAATAAATGGGTTTACTATCAATACATATTTTATGTGTGTAAAAGCTCATATTCCCGAAATGTTGATACTAGTTGTTCTCATATCAAGCCACAGGAATATGCTCGGCGAGCACACGCTTTACATGCATTGGATAATCTCGATACTAAAGATGATATACGAGCGTCACTTATGTGCCATTTACGGCCCCCGGGCCTCGACAGGAAATTTCAACTGGAAACGGCAGCAGTAATGCGTGTGACATTATACAATGAGTCGTCACGTGCTCGGAGTTGTTAATACTTGGGTCACGTTACGGTGGCCGGTGCTGGTGGTCACGACACCCTTCTCTCTCTCTTCGGACACGAGACCGCCAGGTGACGATAAATCACCACCAAGTGCCGATTCCGGGGGTGAGGGGCGGTCTTTGTTCGACCCCCAGCCAACTTTGAAAAATGAGCAAAGCTCGTCGCTGATTGAAAATTCTTTTTGTCGAACGTAAATTATGGGTCTATTATTTGTTGGAATCATTTTTTCGGTGATTTATTAAGGGACACTGAAAAGCGTTATGTGAAATTTATGTGCGCATGTGTTGTTTAAGGCCGTGTGCTTTTTTGAATAATAAATTTTGTTGATCTACATACGAAGGTCATGTATTCACTGTTACAGCCCTAATCAACACAACTTTGGGAATGTTATATTTTATTTAAATATGAGACTGACTCTCGTCATCCAGATCCTCAATGTGCTGGTCAAATACAGAGAGCTTATGTACGCATATCACTTTCCTCTTATCAGGTCTTTTGGTCATAATCTGGATAATGTCTTAAAATATCAGTTCCGGCGCTCTTTCGGCCGTATAGTTTTTGATTTGATTATATCAAGAATTGTATATTTGCCCATTAAATGCGTGTGTTTTGGATAAAAAGTGGAAGCTGTGACGTTCACTGAGCTAGATGGTGTAAACTAAGATGATAAAATCATTTATTTATCAGTTAAAGGTCTTTTGTTGTACATGAGTCATGATTTTATTTTTATATTAGTAAAATACAAATTGAATCACAAATTTCAACAACAAAAAATATTGATATATAATCATTGATGCAGAAAAATATTTAAACTCCATTTAGTAATGACTGATCACAAGAATAAATTCTACGCTCTTGTGATCAGTTATTCTATTGAATGTTTTTGTTAGTTTGGGTTGGATATATTATTTCCGGAATACTCTTAAAATGAGATAGGTACTCATTTGCAACCAAACTACATAATGTTTCATTATAGCTGTAATATAAAAATCTATATGTTAAGTCTTTCTCCTTTCTTATTCTAAAATATCGTCAACAAAATCTAAGCTTCCTTGTTATGTATTTAGTGCCTTTTGGAAGCATAATAAAAAAACGGCAATACTTCAAGCGGAAGTGTATGATAATGGGTTCGTTTCCGTAATTCTTCTTTCCGTATCCATTGTTCCGCGAAGTGGGGTCGCCTCTTGCGCTTTTTCTCCCATCGATTTGCCAAGTACTTTGAGAACTTCATCACGCATCAAGAGACTTTCTCTCGGTGCTGGACAGATCAACGGAGCATTAACAGACTTTTCATTATTACTGTGTCGAAATTTCAGAGATTTCCTCCGTAATACATATAATATTGTATACATATTCCACGGGCATGAGGATGCCTAACTGCGCCTTCGCATGTATATTTTGGTCGTTACCTCTTTCGCCAGTACACGCTGCAACAATTTTCCATTCCTCTATGTTGTTTTAGCTCGGGAAGAGCCATAGCATTAGATCGTTATGTAAATTTGGCAGTTTCGCTCCACGAGATAAAAATGATGAAAGCGAAAGCAAATGCGCAATTTTTGCAAATCGCCGCTATACCGTCAAAGAATTTACGGATGACTTTTTCGCTTATGCAGTTTAGTTGTATTAACCAAATAATATTTAATAGCATACTAGCAAAAACCTCATTTACATTTAATCTGTCTCAATCAGATTAAAAAAAACACTATTGCTAATTTTAGCATAAATTTGTTTCAAATAAAATTTTTTAAATACTTATTAATGCAATTATAAAATTTCGTTAACTGCATATTGATTTTAAAAATAATCCTTATTTATATTACCATAAAAATCAATGACCGAGCTATTCTTAACATAGTGATACCTTGACATTTTCGAAAGCTTTGGTCCTGATTCATCTGGTTTTCAATTCACATTGCATTGTTATTGGACATGATTAACTCGTGATGTATGAACTCATTCACAAGCTCAATTTGTTCTTTCCAAGAGATTGCGTCTGTTAACCGCCATAAGTTTCATCGCTGATATGTCAGGTCTTAAAACATTTCTTTATTTTTCAATAGTTTGAAATATAATCAAATAAGCAAACGAATGCAATACACATTTGTCTCTAAAAAATTGGGGTTGTAATTTTATAGTTGCATGACCATTAAAATTTTAATAAGTTAAGATTTGACAACCTTGCACTCGTCCTATTAGTATTTCAGTGTCGTATATACAATAGTATTTTTAAAGGTACCAAACAACCGTTAACGATGCTAATCCTTTAAAATCTCTGATAGCTACGTACAAATTAACTTGGCGGCAAGTCGCAAGATTGTAAATCATATTTGTTTATTACGCTTTTATCGCGAATATGCCACAAATCCATTTATTGCTGCTAATGCGTATCGAAACTAGGTGTATTTTACCTGGCTGTTTGATCCTCACCATCAAAAAGTAAATAGGTTTTTTAAGGTATTAGAAAACAATTTTAAAATAAAATGTTTCAAAACTAGTTTTGAACTTTTCTTGAAGGAATAAAAATATATATTAAAAGTTTAACCATAGAATTCTTTTACAATTTTTATTAAAAAGATAAAAATGATAAAGTACGCATTTGGGTCGATAACAGAAGAGCGCGTAATAAAACATAAAATATGTATGTTTGCCTTCATCTAAACAACGAACGTATGTTGGTAATATAGTGGTTTTTGCTGATACTGGAAGGGTTTTTGCTGATGCTGTGTACCGAAACACCGATGTAAAATTTTCAACTGTGCGAAACTTTGTATATTTAATGGGTTAAACGGAATCCAAACCCGCATGGGGTTGCCATTTATATATAAATTATATACCCACGTATATTATGGCCCCGTTTCTAAACTAAATACTGTTGACAAGGCGCTTGCCTAGCGCGTCGTTTGCTAAAAATCACCTGTCGAATAAGTGAGATGATATAAATGAAATACTATATTCTAGTATTGTAATCAACCTTTTACACCAGTCAGTCCTAAGCATTATATTTTATCGGCTCTCACAAACTTATCTCATGACGCATATATATTCATCCAGTGTAGTCGTGGTTTTATACTCAGTTCATTGGTAAAATTGTAAAATTTGAATAACGTAAATTTTTAATATGAATGAATAAAACATAAATTGATTTTAATAACCGCTGGCTTTTTTTTCATTTTTATTAAAAGTGTAATACATAACATTAAGATATACTATAATATTTCAACCAATATTGTATTAGCTTTTTATATAAAATATTTATTTTGGTATGATTATTATTTTACAAACATATAATACTATCATATACAATACATTTAATTTATTTATAATCATTTTAATGTTTCAAATTGTGGTATTTGCTATAAAAAAATTAGCAATATAAGGAAAAAAAACATCTTAAATATGTATGAGAGAAAAAAAATCATTGGATTAAGGGATAATTTAAGTATATTTAACTGAAGATGTGAAATCATGTGTTCTTTAGCCGATTAAGTATTTAGTGTTTATATTTTTTTAGGGTTGTTTTTATCGTAATCTCGTATACATTAAATTAATGCGTTAGTGTGGGAACGCGAAACATTTTTATAGTATTTGCTAATATAGAAATGATAATGTTCTTTAGGTATTTGCTCCTCACCTTTCGCTCAGTCTTTTTATTTTTATTGTACTAGACCTTCAGTACTAAGCAATAAGGAAAATAACTTTGAGAAATTTAATTTTAGTTGGCATTCTTTTGGATTACGATTTTATTTTGAAGGATTGCGAAAGCAGTCTCACTGCTCCTTTAAAACGTATTTTTGATCCAATTCCCAAGATGTAATTATTTACTGATCTTTGAAAATGCACAAAAGTCACCCCTAATTATAAAAAAAGTAACAAATTGTGCATAAACAACTGTAGAATAAAAACATTGTTGTCAGCTCCAGCTAAAGGGTTTGAAATAATTTTCGGCAAGTTTTGTTGAATCAACAGCACGTGCTTCATATTGTCCGTTCCACTGTTATTGACCATATCTTTTATCAAAATGGTGACAAAATCTTTCGATGAGAAAACTCAAGTAGATTTTAAGAAAACATTAGACAAAGTTTTTCCTGGGTTATCCTAATTCGATTGCTCGTATGATTTAACTCGAATATTCTTAAGTTATTTAAGCAATTGTTTACAATTTATGTTTTGTGTTACCTTTTAGGTGTTGATTATATTAATTATATTTACATAAATTATAAGTTTTTAAATATTAGAATTAAAAGGTGCATTCAATTTTATTTTTATAGATTTTTTTTAATGACTTAATATTTCGGAAAAAAATAGTATTATTAGTGTTACATCACACTAGGCAAGAATATGTTAGTCTGAATAATTGTTTGCAAAAATATCTCTTAATTGGTATAATTAAGGAAAATGGCAAGTTCAAATGAAGAATTATAGATTAGGATACGGAGAAGCAATTTATTGGAGAAAGGAATCAGGAATTATCTTACGATGGTGAATAAGCAGACAAGAACAGTTCTTAGTATGTAGCCAATAATAAAATAATTACGAGAATAATCATAGACTGTGTCAGAAAAATAGTTATTTATCTATTCTAACAAATTACATACTTAATAAAATAAATAATATGCAAAATTATTAATATAATTTTTATTATTATATCATATATTCAATTTCCTGTTATACATTTTATAAGCATTTAAATAACATTTTTATAAAAAAGTGTCCTTCAATAACTCAATGTGCCCATAAAATGCAAGTATTTAGATGCAAACAAATCAATATTATCTAACAAATAGTTAAAAATTCGAATTGTTATGCCTATTGTGGAGTTGTTTAATAGTCTTGCTATTACATGTGATACTTTAAACAATATTCAAGAATTTGTCTTTAATAATTAGGTAACATACACAAATCAGGTTGTTTTAAGATTTTTAGATTGTAGATATTTATTACTAGTACCTTGAAGAAGTGCTTTTCTAAGTAAACTCAAGGAAATCATATTACAGCATGTCTTATAGGAATTTTGTATCACTAAAATGGATAATATTTATATGTCCTCATGTACATTTATCTGAGATTTTTATCAAACTAGAGAAGCATGCTAAATGAAACTGTGTACTATGTAATTATAGATGGTACACATTACTCAAAGGCTTCACTACATATGTTTTCTAGTGTGCTTGAAATAGACAATCTAAATCTGTTACCACATTTGCGTAATAAAAAACATTGTTGCCAATTTTTAAATTTAATTTAAGTTGTGTTTTTTTGCCCAGAATAAATTATGGAATGGATTTTTATGCTATATAGTAATCTTATTACATAATCCACACATGTAGGTTTTCATCATCAAACTAAATGTTTCTAATATATTTTTAAATTATCTGGATTAAGTAAGAATTTGGAATAACATATTAGTTTATTGACATTTTTAATAAATATAATAAACATTAAGGGTATGAGATTTAAATTATTAATGTGGTAATGTATTCATAATTCATTATTTTTTTATCAAATCTTTACACATGTGTGTCATTAATCAATTTTTATATTGAAGTATTAATTAATAATTATAATTAAATACATTGATAAAGTCTGAATGGAATATGTTAGAATACTGCAACTAAAGTTAAATTAAAATTATGAGCGCAAAGTCCGAGATTATGTTTCGATAGCAAACCAGTGTTTTCTCCGGACAATAAAAGTACCAAAAAATATTATTTTAAATATTTGGTTGCCATCAGTGAGAGTGGGTCTTAAATATTTAAAATACGTAACGCTTTCTACTTATACTAATTATTAAGGGGAATGTAAGCAAGGAGTACACTTGGAGTATGTGTGTTTGGGGGTCAGGAGTAGGAGTACGTGTGCCCCTTTTGCAGGTGTGCGATAACACCTGATTAATGACATCCAAGATAACGGCTCGAGTACATTCAGACACGTGTAATTGCCAGAGTATTTATTAACAGGACGGCATAAATTAGTGGGCGAGCGCTAAAACGGCTAATGCGCAAATTACCGGAGGGCTAACTAGAGCACAAAGGATGCCCTGAACTCTTGGTCCGGATCGATCCAGGCCCGAATTAGGGACTATGATAATAATTATTATAAGCCGGCGATAGGCCCCCATCCAAACTCAGAAATAAGACCTTCTTAAACGTATTCATATTCCCGGCGGGGGCCCGGGCGTAAAACATTTACGATTAGCGGCGTACGAGTACATAATAATATGGAGGCGAACGCGTTTACGCCTCCCTTATGCTACGTGTTTGAATATATATTGTACATATGAAGCAAACAAATTGGGTTAAACTAATATTTGGCATATTATGAAATTTTAAATTAAATTTTTGCACATATTTATTACTCCAACGAGGCTTCAGCCCGACAACAATTCAACACCCGTAGTTTTCTTTGGTCTAAATTCGTGGATTCTTTGAAAAAGTATGGCCAAATAATAAAAGGATTAAGTTTCATATTATAACGTAATATTATTGAACACATTCAGAGATAGTTTAGTAGCTGTATCCAATATTAAAAATACAATTTCTTAAGCCCCTAATAATGACCTTTATTATTGTTTTTTAAACTGCTGTTTTTCAATTCTGAAATATGTTGTTTTAATGTAGTAAATAAAAATAAACAAACAATCATTAAAGGAAAGCCTATAGCCAAGTCCAAAAGAAGTATATCATATCGCAAAAGAGCAAATACAATATGTTTTTTTTTTTGTATAATAATATTTCATATATAAGGTTTATATTTGCATATGATTTTTAATGAAATACAAAGTACCGGTTTATAACTATGTTATTGTTTACAAATAATTAAAATACAAAATGTGCTTTGGCATTTTGTGTTTATATTTTAATTTAAGTCCTTTTTTATATATTTAAGCGTAGGGACATGGGTAATTTTTGCTGGTCGATTATGAATAAATGGTTAATAATATTGTCGTATATTGTTTTACTCTCTGAAATTTTATATTTGTCGCTCATTGACGAAATGCATCTTTCAATATTATTTTTGATCCTTTACAATCAGATTTTTTAAAATCGAATAAGATCTCAAAGATTATCTCGGCTTCCTACTCCAATGTAAAAAACGTTGAGAGGTGATCCGAAAACAGAGCCTGCATACAGTGTATCTTTGATATTCGATAGTTACCCGTGACCAATGCGATGTTAAGAGTTGACGGCGTCATGTTATTAGGAGTTTGTGAAGTATACTACCTAACCTGTATTGAATAAAGTAGCGTATCCTTGCCGACAGTGATGCACTGCGGTGAAAAACTTTCAACAGCTATGAAGGTATCGCTGTTGCTTTTGCTGAGTATTTTTTAGCGTTTATAATGATCATATTTAGCCCTTGATCGCAATGTAAACAATCTGACTTCATGGTTTAACTGGTATAAATAAATAGAGTAGTTTATCTTTTTGCTTCGTTTCGATTAAATTTTTAAGTTGTCGCATAAAACTTTATCGTTTCCTGATTTATAGAGATATACTTTAGTAGCCACATCGATCCAAAAAAAGGTGTTAAATCATGTATTGAAAACTTTAAACCTGTCGGCACCTGCTAATTTTTTTGATATATTTATTTACATATATATCTACAATTACTGTCAGCATGCACTTGCAGACCAATCACACAGATTTTATCCGCGTCGTTCGACGGTCATTAATCTCTTGCGCCTTTCGAAGCCGATAACAAAATCCCTTGGTTTTCTAAGTCGATATACTCTATATCGAATTTCAAAATACATTCGACAAAGTTTGTCATGAATTACATTTTCGAAAGTTAAGCAACCAACCTGGTTTTCTCAAACGGTCCTCTAAAGGTTTTTTAAATTACTTTTAACCTGACGGTGGCCAGTATATCTGCTATGGCAATCGTCGCTCTAATGAATGCGTATTCTAGAGTATCACAGGGATCCAATATGGGTCCTATGCTCTTTTTGCCCTTTATTAATGACACACGCGTGGCAATTAATAACTCAAAATATTTACTGTAAAGGAAAAAAAGGAATATATTAGAACGCAATAAACAAGCATAAAAATAACATTGCTAATTTTAATATTTCTTATAACAATTATTATACGATAATAGTGAAGTTTATTAGGCTTCATAAAATATAATGGTTTAATTTACAATACGAATAAATCAATTACTCATTTTCGGATCTCATGTTACAAAATAATTAATAATTTTTAATTGATATAACTAGAAATGAGAGCATAGAAATTTGAGGACCAAAAAATAAATGTTCATGTAAATTATTAAGCGTTATTGTAAAATTTAACATAAAAACATATTAATAATATCATTGACAGTAATTTACATAGAATTCAAAAAAGTATTTTTTATACATTGAAAATATATAAAAAATGCTTAAATCGTTGTTATATTTATTAGGCTTTTTTTATTACATTGTAAACATTGTTATTAATATTTAATAATTATAATGATTTTATAATTTTTTATTTTTACCCTTATTTAATTTGTTTTACGTAAGTAAAAAAGCGCTTTAAAAGTTAATTATTTAAGATTGACTTATTATGTATAGATCGAGTAATGATATAAAAATAACAATTATTAGATATTAACGTAAGACAGGAATTTATGCACAGCTTAAATCATATCGATTATTGTAATTTATATTTCAGATAATCTCATTTTGCAAAACGAAGATTCCTGGTCGAAACTTTTTCTCGCAAGAATGATTTGCCAAATGAGAAATTCTAGTAAATTTCCATCCTTATCTGATTTTTCCGAGTCGTTACAATATGTCCGATGGGATCTTTTATCGTTTACATTAAGACCCTCACGTTTTGACGAGTAAGAGCACTTAAAAATGTCATTATAAAAGAGAAAAGTCGTTAAACTTTCAGCGAATATTGGATTCTTCTTTTATTTAACCCTTAGCGCTCGACTCGGCCCGTTTTATAAAGCGCTCAAACGTAGATTATACCAAACGGCGACGGCTAAAAACTTGATTTAGTATTGATTTCTTTCTCTTTTCATATCTTCGCAAACTTATTGTGTTGAGATCGTGACTTTTCAACTTGCAAAAAGTTTGCGTGTTCTGATTTCCGTTTCGTGAATAATTAAAAATAGTAGAAAGCTTGTGTAATGCTCAACTTTTTTCTGTTCTCAGTAAAAAAAAAGTTTTAAAATATCGCATATATACGGCACGAGTTTGAGTTAATTTAATAATATCGCCCGAGACTTCTTATGTTCTAAGTTTTTAATTAAAATAATAATTCTCTACTCTTAGTCTGCGATATACATATGTATACTTGTACGTATGTTAAGCATTCATTAAACAGGCAAATTACATCTTAATATTCTCATTAATTAACAAATAAAACATATAATTTATTTAACTATAATGTTGATTATTTTAATTTATCTTTTATCTGTGACATATTACAGCTATTAATAAACAATATAATTTTGATTACTTTATAATAATAAATTGACTTATTAGTGTTCTTTAATAATTAATTCTAGAGATTTTCTATTGCCTCTTATAGCCAAGAACAAAGTTTAATTACATACTAAATGCTCAATCCCATCAACACAAAAATGGTAAGAGGTATCAAATCAATCCTCGTAAGGCATCTTCTTTAAATTGGTATTGTTACTGTTTTATCGTCTGTATTCCTGATAGACCTGGGTTCAAATTCAATACGAAGCTTAGTGTTTTCAAATTTCTATCGCATTTGCAAGATCGGAATTAGTGATTATTATTAATATTATATAATTATAATTCCGATCGATTATCACAGATAAGATTGTGTTAGATGTACTAAAAAAAATGATATGCCGGTTTTATGTACTTCGGGAAGTCTAACTAGTTAGGGCTGGAGCCCCGGCGGTTGACCTGACTATTACGACCGTCTTTAAGGGCGTCTCTGTGATGAGATTGCTTGTTATTTCGTGATTTCTAGGAAACGTACGTTTTAAAAAATTAGATGCCTTAAAAATAATATTTATTATTTGACTACTTGTGCATAACATTGCAGCAAATGCAGAGACAAATTTGAAAAATATATGGATAATATTTTTATTTCTAATGCACAGGTATCTGAAATAGCTTGTTTAATATTTTTTTATTTAAAGTAAGTTAGTTGCATAATTTAGAAACTTGATCAAAGGTACTGCGCACTTTTACAAGACACGCCGTGCCCTCGAGTTTCTCAATCGATGCGTGTATCACAAGACAAATCCCAACATCTTAAAGGCTTTCTATATGCTAATGGAATCTGTAAAGCGCTTAAAATATGCCATCCAAGTCGGTTACCACTTCTGTGCGATAAAGCACATTTTCTATAGAGAATTAAGTGATGTTCTTTTTATGGAATATGTCAAGTCATGGTAAATGTATTAGCGGATGACCACAAGCATAGATTTTTAAGTTTAAAATAAAGTTTTTATTGATCCTAAATGGAATCTCTTTTAAAGGGGTACTTGAAAGATAGAATTTAATTTATTAAGTAAGTGGTAAAATCTTGGGGACAGTATAATGTGCTTGTCTAAATTTATGGGAAACTATTTACAGCGATCTATGCAGAATTTTTTCACCGGTGTTGTCTAGAAACTTGTAGTTTTTTATTTATTTAAAATTCTTGTATCTCATTATAGTGAATAAAAGTCACTTTTTGCCATCCTCGTATATCTTGAAATACCTAATTCTTTAAATAAATAATTATAAAAATAAAACGATTTTTGTCAGTTTTTATAAAAAAATATAGTGATCTTGTTTTTTTCTACTAAAGTAATTAAAATAGTCACATTACCTAAAAAGTTTAAGGGCTTGTAATAAAATAAAATATTTAAAAAATATTTATATATTAATATAATATATTCTTAGTTCAACTTTATTAAAATTCTAATTAATGTTTCTGTAAATTAAATATACTTAATTTATTTTTTAATACAGTGGCGTATTCGAAAATAAGATCCAATATCTTCCCAAACAAAAATAAAATTACGAAATTCTATCACGTATCCATTTTAATTAAACTTTGTACCTATACGTGTGCGTGAGCATATTTTTTATTTTTGAAGTAATAGGTAGTCTCTCGTAAGGACAAGAAGGAAAAAAAAACGATATTGCTCGAATTGCAATAAAAAAATTGCGTGTTCAGATATGAGTTCGGCGCCAAATGGGGCCCCGAGCAAAAGTCTTTGCCCTTTAACGCCTTAACGGCCGTTATTATTATTTTATAACGGCCGAACTGTAACATCGAGCGGCAACCGTCGTTACTCGGCGAAACGAATCGTTAGCCGGATCTTAATGTCAAAAATTACTAAAGTCTCTTACGCGTAGGTGCCTTAACATTATATAATATCTGCATTTATTTTTTTCAATATTTAAAGAAAAAAAGTTTAAGGGTCTCCTGTCCCTTTTCCTTCGACAAAACTCGTTTCTTTTACGATAAGCCCTTTGCTAATTTTCGTTACGAAATCACCGACATAATGGCGCCGTGAATTTCGGTACACGCTGCACTGCATTAGCGCTAATCTACGCCCAATTTTTTGTACAAATAACAGTAACAAAATATTTTTATTCACTCCGTACGTATGATTTATTAAAAAAAATACTTAATCTATTCTCATTTGATCTAGTTCAATCCAATTTTATTTTATAATATTAGTACAGAGTTAAAGTTTATTTAAAAAAAGAGCAACATTTTGAACTATATCTTTAGCATCGTTAAAAATCTATGCTTATTACTTAACTTTAAATATAGTAACATATCATTAATTAATTTAACATGTAGTTTATAAAAACATATAAATTTATAATTTTCATTTGGTGCACGACAGGTAAGTAAATGCGTTAAACAAAACGACGAAGAAATTAATTTTTTTATTTCCTGCACCATTCTAGAGGTATAGAATTAAGGAAATATGGAACTTGGATTCACACACATACTTGTATATTTTTAGTTTTATTTATTAGTTACGGCGCACATATAAACATACATAATAAGCACGAAATTTAAATGAGTCTTATGTAACGTTGCGTAGGGAGGGTTTCGCCCCAAAGGCGTTTTCCCGTTTTGTTTGGCTTCAAGGCTCTGTGTACACATTTTAATATGTTAAATTTATTACAGACCTTATTTCTATTATATTTACAATAATTTCGTTAAAAAAATATTTTAATAACGCTTATAAATACATGAGAGATAAAATCCTAATGAGTTAATATGTGTGTAGGTATTAGTATCTGTTTTGATAATGGTTTTTCACTCTCAATTTTAATTGTTATAATCAGGTATATAATATAACTTTAAGCTTAAAATATGAAAATGTTTTAAGTACATACGATTAAATATATAATAAAAAAAATAATTCACATATTATATCAAGTATATTAATAGAAACAATAGTATATGTGTTAAATTTTAACTTTTTTACTTTTTATATTTGTAGTTATCAATGTGTACAATAATTGACACACGGCTGAAGATTAGGATCTATATATAGTTTGTTTTATATATTGACAAAACAGAAGTTAACCCAATGCATTGCAAGGGGGTAAAACAAATACTAAATAAATAGTATTATACCAAAATAAAATTTAAGTCTACCAATTAGTGACATGTAACTATGCACGACTTAGCTAGATTTCTATCAAGTTATGAATTACGATAATAATTCGTTACATTAAGAAAATCAATGAAAACTTAATCTGTGATTTCCATATGAAATTAAAAGTATATAGAATCACTTAGTTTGATCTGCTAGATACAATATAAATAAAACAAACATTGGGGTTCATATGCAATTGAAACCCAATTCTTAGGGTATTAGTCACCAACTTATATCACTAGTCTATTCTTAATAAATTTGATTAAAATTTTAGTTAAAACGTGTTAAACTAAAATTTATATTGTAAATAAAAGTAGTACATAGATGATACAAAAAACTTAAAGCTATATTTACCAAAAAGTAGTATTGAATGGATGTTAAATATACATTAGTAATAGGGGTTAAATATTGTCAACAACTTACAATCTGATCTTTGATGCTTACTGTTTTATTTTAAAATACTAATATATTACATACTAAATATTTAGTAGAAAAAGTGTCTATTTATATATATTTATAATTATTAATAAATTAGGAAGCAAATTGTTATTAATTTAAATGTTACTAAATGTTTTATTTTGTATTTTTTACCTCAATGTTGAACTTAAATATAAGATAAGATAAAGTTATTAAAACTATTATTGAAAAATAAAAACTTTCAGTGCTTATTATTTATTATATGAGATGTTACTTAAAATTTTTGCAAATTTAATAGTCCATGTTTAACATATCTAAATATTTAATATCATTGATGATATGTGTAATAAAAGCTTTCTATTTAAAAATATATTTTATAAGATACATCGCAACCACAAAAAAAATCGAGCATGTGAGTCCTTCTGAAAATAATCCTTGTTCGATGACCCAAAAGTGCTCTTAATGGTTAAAGGTTTTCCGCTAAACATTTATTCGCCACATGTGTATACATACAAAGTTTTTATTAAAAGTTACACACTTACTAAATAATTTATAAATATAACCGGCATATTATTTTTAGATCTAATTTGTTATCTCCGAATGCTTCTTGATTCGGTCGTAATTTAATATTGAAAATATTCAATGAAATATCGGACGCCTTAGCGCATTTCGTTGGAGCGGAAAAGGGAGGACTTTTTTAAGCTTGAGTAAAGAAGCTCAAATGAGTCAACTGCTAGCGAAAAAAGCTCGGTACTTAAGGACAAAATCGACCCACTTGACTGTTGGTGTGTGAAGTGTTAAGATGGGCGGTATCGAAAATGATCTTTATTCCATATAAATATTTATAATATAAAAAGGTAGAGTGAATCTACTAAAAATAAATAGTATTAAATGTATAAGAATCATTTAAGCAATGTTATTTTCAAATACCTAAATTTATTAAAATATTTAAAATAATTATAAGGTTTTGAGAATTATGTTTACCAAAAAAATATTTTTTAATGAAAACCATTTAACCTGATTTATATGCTAAATTTCATTCAATTTTTTTCCTAATTTCGTCTTTAAACCTAACTATATTTCTAACTTTATTTCGTTATTTTAGATATTGAGTATATATATATATATATATATATATATATATATATATTTTTCGAATAAAATTTTTTTTTCTTTAAAACACAAAATAATAAATGAAATTTGTATCAATACACTAGTCATTTGAGAATGATTTTCTCAATATTGCGTAAATTTCATTTTAATAAATTATTATTATTCATAAAAAGTTGCATAAAATATTAAAAAAATACATTATTAATTTTTACATCCAGATTCATACCCATGAAATTACAAATATTTCATAAGTCTAAGTGCGTTTTTTCTTTATTCCAACGACATATAAGTCTTACATTTAGTCTCGTTTTCGGACAAACAGATGTTATTATATATATTTTTATTTTTTATTATTAGTCGCATCGTTGTTATTTTTAATTATATTTAATTTTAAATGTCACCTAATTGTGTAAACAAATAATTGAATTATTTTACTATATTTTACTTGTTTATAATTAAGAACATATACTGAAAGCAAAACGTTGCTGTAGTTGAACCATGTAAATACTACTTTTACCAAATACTGCTAAATGCAATAATTTAATAAAAAACTTAATAAATCAGCCAATAATTTTGTTAATTTAATTTAAAGTTTACATTTAATATTTATATTTTAATAGAATCATAACCGTGGTGCTTATATTTTTATTTTTGTTCTCACCATCACTCGTCTGTATGATACGTTTTGAATGTTCAGAGAGATGTCACAAATCCGTCGATATATAAAAAAGATAAAAAAACAGCCGCGTATTTTCTGCGCTGCACCAGCCCGGGGCGCAGAGTTTAAAATAAACGGCCCATAAAAAAATCATTGGGGCGCAGTAACGCGCCCTGACGCCGCTGGCCCGCACATAAACTGCCATCTCTTGGCGCCGTAAATATTTTCGCACAGGGGCTTCAACCCCAAAGTATATATGTATTAAAATAAACTATTCGGCGGGCTAAAGGGTCTGAGAGCTTCGGACCTTAACGTCGACGGGCTTTACAACGCGTCGATATTTTTATTTCATTTTTATTCGAACCCAAATCCTGGAAAGCAGCTGGAAAATGTATGATTTAATTGTACTTCTAAAAATAAGAACAGCTGCCAAGAATATCAAAATACTTTAAATATTGACTAAGTGTGTAAAAAGCTGAATGTCATAAAAAATCAAGGGTACAGAAAGGAAAGAGATTCTATATATAAATGGTCATAACTTTTTCAATCTAGGCTCACTAATTAAAAGCTCAAGATCAAAAAACTGTCAATGTAGAATAACGTGTCGTAAGAAAGTGCATAAAATTAAGTGATTGTTGTTTTGATAATATTGTTTTAATATTATCGAGATTTAAAACTATAATAACTTAATATGACAAAATATGATGCCCATTATATTTTTACAAAAAACAGTTTTAATAAATCATATACATTTTTATGCTTAAAAAAATACATCATATTTTTTTGATCCACCTTGATCATTGTGTGATCCAAATTGTATGTCTGGTAAAACAGTTTAGCCAAAAACAGTCTAATTTTTGTTTTGATTATAACAAATTGATAACAGGTTTAATATTTTTAAAATACAAAATGTAGTAGTACATTTTAATATGACAACCCAAAAAAATATTATTGCAATAGACCAAAATAATAAATTTAAATACTCACTGTAATTAATTTCATTTAGGTTTTCAATGGTTTTCATTAAAACAGCAAACAGGCAATGAAAAACCAAAATAGGAAAATTTATTAAAAATATGATAATACGTTTTTTAAATAAGAATATATATTTGACTAGGAATAAATTAGTTATTTACTAAAATAATAAATCACAGTTATATTAATATATTAGGAAAAAACGGTAAATAATTTGATAGCTCTGTGTACGATTGGATTCGCCGAAAATTTATTCCTCACTGTAGGAGCGATGGAATTACTACTATAAGGGAAATCCAGAGTGCTAAATAATATATTATAAATTATAGATAAATAATTTGGCGTAATATATAGTATGTACAGCAATATAGAAAAAAAAATTATGGCAGAAAAAAATATTTTAAGACCAGCACGATTATATGTAAATTTTAATATATTGTTGGCAACCTAAATGTAGTTAGGGTAACATCGTTTTCTTTTCTCTCACACGCTTAACCTCTAAAACAACACTTGGAGCAACTTCTTAACCACTTTTATCCAACTAACAACTCTCATTTCGAAACGGTCGAACGCCACGCATATCAAGCAGCGTTCGGTGCGATCGAAAAGCTTCGAGACCGCCGTTCTTGTTACGGCGTCGTTACGTATTTTCTCACTGCACATTTCGCGTGACGTTGATAGTGAAAAGACACCGCCAAGGTTCCCATATAATCCGATAAATTATCTACGTGCAAGCGATAAAGCAAACGTAATGTTCGCACTTTCCGTTGCCGGGAAAAATTTACCGAAAATATTGCCGCCCGCCTTTCATGTTTATTACCGGCACCGATTGCATTTCTCCAAAGTGCACTTAAATTATTTTATATGGCGAACGGAAGGGATTTTCATTGTTATTTTAACCGCTCGTCCATATGTGCAAAACTCACATAATGAATATAGAAAACCATGAAGACAACAATGGCTTATTATAGCTAGTGTTTTATAGCATGCATCATGTAACATCTAATTTTGATGTAAAAATGCTATGTAGCAAACTTTAGTTTAGGCACAAAGTAGTAATACCAAAGTCTAAAGGCATTTTACAGGGTGAAAGTCTAATGACAGTATACAAAATAGACTCATTTTTAAAGTTAATTCATGGATCAGTGCGCCACATAATCAATGAAACTCTGCTGTTCCATGTGTCTTTATAATAGTATTTTATGCTTAATTGAAAAACACAACTCAAAATGAAAACGATGTGCTGTCTACCATGAACTTTTTTATGCTTTAAAGCAAGTAAAAGAGGTTTCAGGTATAAAACTTGGGTTCAATATCATCAGTTTGAACCAAGAGAGCGAGCAAAGAATGGCGTCATTGATTCTTTTGAAAACCAATGAAATTACGTACACAACCATCTGCAATAAAATAATACTAGCTCTCTTTAGAGCTACAAACAAAGTAAGTTTGAAGTACAAACTCAAACATTCTGGTTTCTGTGTTTTTCCTTTATCAAAGTTTAGAATTATTATTTAATTTTGATGTATGAAAAAAATATGTAAAATACAGTATATGATTATAATAATCCAGTTTATTATTTTAGATAGACACACTTCAATAGAATGATTATTTGTTTTAATGGATGCACATATTTGTAGAATTATAATGGATCGGTATACTTTGATTGATTAGAGATACAAATCATCAATAACAGCTGTTGCTACTTAACATTTTTATCAAGACAAAGATAAAAAAAATATTTAAAAAACAAGATCTAAGATTTCGTCGACAGGAAAATTTCATGTCGTAGTTCTGCGAAAAGCCTTTATACATTTTTGTTATCTGCCAATTCTCACGCAGATCAGCTTCTTCTTATCTGATTGATAATGTAGTTTTTAGATTACAAAAGCAAAGATAATGGCAATTAGAGTAGAAAAAATTGTAAACAATTTTAAGTCATTAATACATTACAAAAAAAAACAGGACAAAGGTGAAATATCTTTATATACACTAGATATTCTTGCGCTTTCAGCGCCGGTAGAGTGCAAATGTGAAAATAGTAAAATAAAAATGTGACCGGAAACAGTGCATACACTTCCCATTCCAAAGTTCCGGTCCACCCACACCCTAGGTTCCAATTTCTCGACTGTCTCGCTTGTCCGTGGCAAATTTATGCAGATTGAAAGGTACACCGCTGTCAGTGGGCGAAATGAAAAGCTGCGAAGGGCGTAATGAAATGAACCGGGATGCTGATTCCCGGATAGGATAGAGCAGGTGGGCGGAAGATTTGCGCCGCGGCGTTTGTGTGAATCTTTCTGTGAATTTGTCAAAGGACCGAAAGACTAAAGAGTAGAATCCGATTAAATTTTATCGTGACCTCGAATAATTCTGTAAAATAATAGCGTTATTGAGCGGTAATTTAAACTGGTTAAATTCAAACAAGGTCGTATCTAAATAGGATTAAAAATAAATAGGCTTTTAGCTTGTTTTTTAATGCAATGCAATATATAACCTAAAAATATAAATATATATAAAAATGGCCAGCACAATAGCTCAGTGACTATCCTAAATACTTGCATTTTAGTCTAATTTTTATTGCATTTAAGATATCAAAAATAATTATTATTATATAATTTTAATTTTTAAAAATTAGATTTTCCTTGCTTTTTTAAGCTAGTAAAAAAATACAATATTTTACTAAATAATAATAATATTAGTTTTTACAAAAATGCGTCTCTTTTGGCAAAACAAATTTATTAATTTGTCGGAGAATTTTCATTTACTGTTTAAAATCTAAGAATAACTCAACGACCAAACGTTTTCTGTTCGAACAACGACAGACTTAATTATTACTCTACCGCCATCTGAGAGATCATTAGATCAAATTAGCGCAAGGGTCGTGGCTTTTCAAAGACAAGAAGGAGCAAAAGGGTGTGCCAATTTTGGGTTCAAAAAACCCATATCTGATTCAACACCCTCTATTTATTACCGTCATTTACCCCCATGGTAATCATTGTCTTGCTAGGGTTTCGAAAACTCTTTAAAAACATAACAATGGAACTCGGCTCCTATTGACTGTATAAGTGCACTCTGGAGGAATACAATCGGCGCTGATATAATAAACTCGGAAGGTGAATGGATATGTTTTGAATGTCAAAGTAAATGTACATTGCTGAGTTAATGTCCATATTCGTGCTATGGTTCCACTGAGGCGGGAAGCGACACGGCACTATGGAGTCGCGGAACCAGTGCATATGTCGCGACGTACAGCGTGGTCAGCATAACAATACCTTCAAGTGTTGTTATTAGCAATATTTTTTGTTGAAATTATAAATTAATAATGTATATTATTTTTAGATAAATATTAAAAATATGTAGGATGAGCCAAAAAATGTAAAAGCTTATAAAAATAGTAATAATATATGATATTAAATATATCAATGATTATATTAATAATGGGATTAAAACACTATAACAATCTTATTAATTAATATTAATATTAACTATTATTAGAAAAAATCATAAATAGATTTAACTTATAAATTATTTAATAAGACTTTATTAATAGTGCAAAAAAGTGATCAGAACACAAATATTAGTTATGTTGACAATTTAAAAAACACATTTGTAAAAAGAAGCTATTTTATATAAAAAAAAATACATATAAAAAAATATAAATACGTTATATACAAATCTTACAATTTTACTTTCTATATGTTTAACTTCAATATTCAAAGATTTCCTGAACTCTTTTACTGATCGTCCTTCAGGATATATATTCGCTCTATACCTTTACAAACTTGTTTTTTTCTTATGTGTAAATAATTATATTTATTACTTATGATTCGAATTTTTATAATATATTTTATACATCACTTTTTTTTTACTTATCAATTATTTATAAATATAAGTCATCTTAAGGAAATAGTTAATTTAAACATCATTTAAAAATAAAAAAAAAACCAAAAAAAACCTTTATTTACACACAGATTTTTGTTGTAGTGGTGCTAAAAATCAGTTATAGTATTTATAAATTTCGTCATGTTTACCAAATATGTTAAGAGTAAATTAATAGCAATCACTTTATTTTTTTAATAATTATATGGGTGTGAATGATTTTTATTTGTAAATAACATTTTTAAAATCGTACTTTAACCCTTTTTTAAATAGTGCAAAATAAATTTTAAAATAGTTGGGTTTTACTATTTTATTATTATTATCATATAATACATTTAAAATGGATTTGGTATGTTTGATGTTTATACACTAAAAAAATTTTTAGGCTTCAAAAATATTTTTGATACAATATTTGTTTTATTATATTTTGTATTTTTACCTGAAGATAGAAAAATAAACTATTAAATAAGTTTAATTTATAATCCTAATACGTTCAGCAAGCATATAATTTACATTTTTTGTTCGTTCAAGTTCGTTTGGTTTTATTGCCCATTATTCATAATAAACATGTCATTGTTACAATTTATTATGTAATACCATATTTAATTTAGGGATATTGAAAACGCGTAGATAGTAGAAAATATGTTTAAAGCATTTTATTTGATATTTACTCTTATTTTCAAACCATTGACTTTAATGCATTGGTTAAGCTTTAAAACGTATCCCTAATTATATAGCTATACAAAATACGTGCCTGTATCATCTGCATATCATTTTATTTCTAGATTATTTTAATTTTAACAGTAGCAATAGTTTTTTTATTTATTCATGTTTAAACCAATTACAAAAAATGATCTATTGTTAATTTTTCTGTTCTAAACCCAGATTGGAATTTATATGCTATTTTTTTCTTTGGGTTTGCTTCCGGCTCATTATATTATTTTATATGCTGTGTTTATTAATCTTATACATCTATATTACGAACAAATAGGTCACTTCTATTATATATTTGACATACAATTTATTTTTTTCATTTAGAAGGTATGTATTTATATTGTTAAATATTTTTATTTATTTTAATAAGATGTTGTAGAAGAGTACATCAACCGCTATTTAGCATCTCTGCATAAAAGTTGCCTGTACATGGTGACTTATTATCTTTAAGACGAATTAATATTATGTTGACTTCCTTTCATGAGGGTTCATCACCACTTGAGATTTAATTTTCATGTTCTGAGTTCCTCTCTCAAATATTCTACTATTTATAACCATATTTTTAGCGCCCTAACGTTCACAGCCTTTCGCTATTTTCCTTAAATTCGTTGTACCAACAAAGTTTGCCAATTGTTAGTAAAAAAGTTTTTTTTTTCTATTTTGCCGTTCTTGTCTTCTATAACTATTTAAATATCGTTTATTTGATAAACATCGCTTATAAATATTTTTTAATTCGTATTAAAAGGTGTCTTTCATGATCTTATTTTTATAATCATGTTTCAAATTTTTTATGTACCTTTTTTATATTTATGTTGAAGAACATTACTCTTAGACGAATACACCTCATTCTTGCATTTATTGTAAAAAATTAATTACTAGCTGCCTTTTTTTATAGCTGAAAATTAATTTTACGATAAAAATGCTTACTATTTCATTACCGATAGACTTTTAATTATTTTACATGTTTCAGTGTGCTTCTAAAAATAATTCTAAAAAAATGTCAAGCGTTATTTGACTATAAGTCAAGCCTTGTGAACAATTTTTTTATTCATCGAGAGTTTATAGACTTGTTTTTTTGACCGGACTGTTGGTGGGTTTCAGCTCACAATAAATTTGGGGACCCTTTGCAATTATCGAGATTTACCGTCCGCAAACGGACGCTGATGACGAAAACCGGTCGAATATGCGCGTACGTCCTTTGTATGCAAATTTTTACGATAGCAATACATTTATTTTTTTGTCGCTTAGCCGACGTATCAGGGTATTGATTTTTGTAATAATAATTCCTGGTTATTGTTTGTGGAGAGTTCGGTTTCAGTACTGATCTTGTGCTATAAATTAATGTTATATATTATATATTGTTTTTTTTTTGTCATACAAAGATGTATTGTAATAATTTTTACAATTAAAGTGATCTTATTATAACAAAAAAAATATTGTAAAATTAAACATATCTTCTTCTTTAATTTCTGATCTTTGGAAATGTACAAAAGTCTCTAAAATCAATTATAAGGGTGAACAATTGTGCATAAATACCTGTAAACCAGTCGCAGTGTTATCCACCCCTGCTAAATTATTTATTTGGCTACTAAAGAAACACTTATTTTTAAAATTGATTAATATTCCACATAGTAAATATAGTATAAGTTATTTCTAACTTATGTAACATATATTATATGCATGCACACATTATTGCATACACACATTATTTCCTTAAATACGCAAAAGTTAATTAAAATTATTTATTAGCACATTGCTGCTACAAATATCTAGGGTTATAAAATAACGCTTAATACTTGTAGTACTAATGTGCTGTTAAATAATTTGGATCAACTTTTAAATATTTAAAGAAAAGTATGTGTTTATTACTACTATTATTATTATATTTATTTTTATGCATAAAATGCTGTGGTAATGTTTTTCAATTCAGGAAGTATAATATTAAAACTATTTAAGTGGTAGCTTTTGCTTTGCGTTTTATAATGTTGTATATTTAACTAGAATTTTTATTTAAATTGACTTTTAAAAAAATGATTTTTTTATTTTTTAGTTAAAAGCAAATTCAACTTAAATAAGATAGAGATATGTAAAATAAACTCTATTTTGATAATATAATTAACAATGAGTTTAAACCATAAATCTGGTGCTCAAAATTATTTCTATAATTAATAAATTATAGCACAAGGTTGCGAATATTCCTTTATTAAAATAATTTCATCTGAAACCGCTAAACCGCATGCTGACATTTTGATGGATTGCAACAACACACCTAATTCACCACACTTTGAGAAACTCTAATTTAAAATTAACAAATAAATACATTTTGTTATCCAATTAAAACATTTTTTAGTAATTATATTTATTAATAAAAAAATTTTCACGTAAGAACCAAAATATAGCCTTAAACCAGTGATAGCAAACATTTTGAGCTTGGTATGTCAAAATTAATAAAAAACCTGAATTTACTTGGGTGCAATTTCACATCTAAAAATATTTATAATTGAGTGATATTAATAGTAAAAAATAGATATATTTTTTTATTGAAAATATAGTATCACAAAAGTATATAAAGGAGAATGTTGTTAGTAAAGTCATTACTAGATTTTTTCGGTAATCGGTTTCGAGCACTCAAAAATTATTGTTCGTAGTGGCACCCTTCTTCATTTTTTAAGCAATTTTTCAAGCAAGCAGTTTTATCGAGAGAAATCAAAAAATATTTGCAATTATCTTAGTCCTCTTTTTTAATTGATGTTGTATATTTGTGTTTAGTCTCGTTATCTTGTCTTTGATGACATGTACATAACTTAGACATTCGCTTAATATTAGCCTTTTTATTTTGTTCAAAATATCTTAGCGTGTCACCTTTGACACGCCTTTCATAGGTTCGCCATCACTACCTTATACCTAATAGAATCGTTTCTCAACCTAAAATCACAATATGCTGTAGTGTATACAATATTGAAAACTCTTAGAGGGGTCGATCTCCATTTTCTCAACGATTGCATTTCGCCTCCCCCACTTCCTACCCACAGTTCGGTTCAGGTTTCCGTAAGTTATGCAGCGTTAACGTCTAGTCGAGCGTTAACGCCACAATATTCAGGTGAGATGAAGACACCGTTACCGGTTACGTAACCGTGGACAATGCCGATAAGCGAAAACGTACACGTACATACTACATACGTTCTACGTGTTTGCGTACGCAAGGGTCTTCGGAACGTGCTAATGTAAGCACTTTTATATATTATATGATGCTGGGTACTATATATGTATTTGAATTGTGTGGTTGTTTATTGTGTAACATACATAGATATAGTAAAATGCGGCTCTTAAATAATCCTATCTGGATCGGTACACAAAGAACTGCTTTAGAGTATATTTTCGAGTACATCAATGAGATTATAGTAATGGCATCTGATAATCCTTTTCTCGTTGATAATGGTTTTAAATCACAATTACTGCTTAGCTTTTTTTATGATTCTTTACCAACTCTCCCTACACATACACAATAATATTTGCAGCTCTTATGTTATTAAAATATTTTTTTTTTATATAATTGTGTATACTTTTAGTCTTTCTCTTGAACTAAGACTATTGACATATTGAGATAAGAAATAAACAATCTCTGGTAAAGTGTTTAAAATACATGTTTTCACCTACGCACGAACTAACAAAGCGTTTTTAATATTTTTAAGGCATTTCTTAGTCAAATATATTTAACCAATATAAATATAAAGTTCATGTACAAATATCCTGATAATAATTAGATACGGTCTCTTGTTTTATTTTTTTTTATTTCTATTATATATTAAAGGGTTAAAATAGTTTAAAACTATCTCGTGAAAAAATATATTTTGTATTAGTAAAACCTAAATATTCGTTTTTTTTATTATTACTATTATTAATATTAAAAATTAAAAATAACCGCTTCTAATTAAAAATGGTAATTTTTTTACGTTTCTTTCCCTCTATTTATTAAATTATTTGTTGCCACTTTTAATTTATTATATAAATAGTTAAGTATCACTTTAATGAATAATGTTGATAATTTTATTCAAAGAGTTCTCAATTTTTTATTTACTGCACGTATTTAAAACAAAACAGGCTTGAAAAATGTTTTGACTGTCTTTTCTTGTGACGCGAAATTTTTTTTAAGATGCTTTCCATAAATTAGAATATATAATTTATTATTTATTGGGGTGGCCTTTTTTACATTTTTATTATTTATTAGAATGATATAAAATATTCAATTTGGTTAGGGTACATTTATATTAATATAACAATATTCGAAAAAGATTAACTTTAGGTTTATGAATACGTAAAAAATATGTAAATATTAATAATAGATAGAATTTTGAAGTTAAAGCCATATTTTTAATACTATAGAAACCATTTAAATTATACTATGTAGCTGTTTTTATAGTTGATTTTACTGTGAGCTTATATAGTACATTATTTTGTTGAAAAAACACGTTTTTAGCACCAAATTAAATATTCTTAATAAATATGTACGAGTATATAAAATGAAAAATTTAGTCTGTCAAAAAAACTTATTAAAGGTTAAATCAACTGTAGCAAAAAGTATTTAAGCTTTATAAATTAATATGGTGTACAACATCAGCGCATTGTTTTACATATAACTTGAGTTATTTAATTTTTGTAATAAAATAATTAGGTTTAATCTTAGTAAAAGAAATTACACATTATTCCTGAAAAGTTAACTATAATAAGACCTTAATTATTAATAAAAAAATATTATGGAACAATAGATTTTTTATGTCCAAAATCAATCACGTTAATAATGATTTTTTAAAAAAAATAATAAGTATATTTTTGATTTTACTAAAAAATAGAGAATAAAAAAAATATGAAAAGCAAATTGTGTGATTGATTAAAATTCTATAAAAGTTACTGATTTTGATCTGTCTCGAATCCAGGTATTAGTCACTAACTTATACTTCTAGTGTGCTATTTTATTAAGTTACTCTAGAATACTATGTAGACTTACTTTAAACTTATTTCATTATAATATCTATGCAAATTTGAGGGTATTATATTAAAGCTATTCTTAAATTTGCTTCCACAACAATACTTCATAAAGGCAACAGGAAACCACTCAACCTTATCCGCTTATAATAATTTTCCGAATAATATTTAGTTGCAATTCAGGGCAAAGGTTTTCAGAGCCACTCGATACTTTATACAAGCAGCAAAAAGCGGAAAGATAAGGAAAAGGGCACGAAATATGTCCACATAATATATACATTTGGAGCACCCGCAGGGACTCGTGTGCGAAACGGTCCGTTTTATTCCCGGGCGGCCATTTTGTTGCGCCCATTGTGTATTAAGCGCAAAATGGCCGAATCAGTGTTACCAGATGGCCGCGAACGAATTCCGTCCGGAATAAATCGCACCTGTTATTCTGATTATTTGCAAAAGTCCACCCCTCCCCTATCCTTTCATCTCGTTATCGCTATGACAATGGTGGAATTTGGACACGGTTTTAATATTTGGAAGAGCATACAATAGACTTTGAGTTGTCAAGTGTTTTTCTTGAAGGTGATAAAGATGAATGAGGAACATTTTTTGAATTTAATAAAATAAATAACAAAAACACTGGAAAAATTTACAAGTGTTATTTACTTTCAATTTTGTTTTCGAGAATTCTGAAAAATGGGACGAGATATATTTATTATGTAAAATAAATAATTTACGACACATTGTACATTTTAATGTATATTATGTTGTTTGCGTTTATTTTATTTTTAATGACAATATTTTATTCGTGAATATTATGATGCGAATTTAGTAGCAAGTTTTAACACTTTAAAAATGTTAAGAAGTACTTATATCCTCCTGTGTATTAAATTGTGTGTATTTTAAAAAATCATTTTTTTTTTATAAAAATACAATAGTAAATAATGAATATTATTAAGTTGTTAATAAATTGTATTTTTTATGCAAAATAGATACAAAATGATTTTGATTAAATAATGCTTTCTTTTCATATATTTTATTTTATTAAAAATATTATATAAAACTAGTTAGAATACAGTAAATTAAAAAAAACAATTTTGATATATAATATCACTGATTGGCGTGACAGAGGACAGATCGCGAATGCTGAAGTCCATAGCCGAATCTGCAGGATATAGGAACGTGAACACAACTCTCTGTACCTAGGGCCTAAAATATTTTTATTTATTAGCACAAAACATATTTATATACCACAATTAACATAAGATTTTATGCCCCTCACAAAAATATCTTTATTTTACTGCAATACAAAATCATAAAAATATTTTTTCTATTCGTTTTGATTTATTAAAAAAATATAAGCAACAAGTGTCTCACTGGTGAGTTGCTGGCGTTTAAGTGGTTAATTACTTCTAAAAATTTGTAACCATCTGTTAAACATTATGGTTTTATCGGAAAAGATTTTTTAATTTTTACTGTTATCTTATTCATTGTTTATTTTCTTGTAAAACATTACTTTTTTGCCTTTTGGGTTGATTATTTATATTTTAATCAAATGCATATGTTCTCAAACTATTTTTTTTAATTAATGTTCTTGTATTTTTTTGCCTATAAGCTTTTTTCTTATAGTTTAACTACGACCTAGTATTAAATCTCTTTTCTCTGCATTTTTTATTTTTTTTATAAAATAAAATTACAGGAAAATATATTCATTACAATTAACTATGAGTGACTGGTTTTTATATATTTTATAGTTTACAAAAATAAATAAAAAAATATCATTAGACTAATAGTAATACTATAAACAATAATAAATTCAGTAAAAATCACAAAAAATCCTATGAAGCAAAACATAAATACATAAATTATCAATCTACTAAAAAAATAATTGCTGTATTTAAAGCAAGAGTTGCTTAGGAATTTTATGTTTTCAACTAAATTTATGGTAGGTCTTGTCGTAGTCATCGATTCTGGAGATTAGTATGTTGATATGGCTTAACCTAATATTTATATTGTATTCTAAATTATGATTATGGAAATGTTTTATAATCGTTAGTATTAGAAACTAAACCAAAAAAAATATTAAAGTAAAATAAAAATATTTTATTCTTTTTTTTAACGACTTGTATATATAAACAAATTAAATTACTAAAATTATTCCATTCCGAGCAAGTGCATATCATTTTTAATCTTAATAACTGTTTTTTGCAGTAAAAATATTTTATATTGTTATGGAGATTTTTCTGTTAATTATCGGTTTGGTAGTAAGCCCTATAATTTTGAGTTTCGAGATGTGTTGAGTTTATATGTATAGTCAGGCATTCGCCGTGTATTTAATGCAGTTTCCATGTTTACTTTTGCAAGGTCTGCCTTTTTAAAAAATAATAATTAAAATTTGATTAAAGTGAAATTGTATTTATTTATTTATTAGGCACGATTTTATTCCTATTCATCGTAATTTAATCTTGTGTTATGAGAGACGCTACTTTTAAGCAATTGCTTTACTAAGAATATAACTTAACCCTACGGATTAGGTATTTGACAAATTTTGTTTAAACAATAAGGAGTACTTTACTTTAATGGGATTCTATATAAAAGACATTATGAATTAGTGTATCTGTAGAAGCGGTAATTGATACAAACATATACACAGTTATTTAGCAATTAGATTATATAAGGCACTGAGAATGTTTTAAAATATAATAAGGCAAATTACTAATTATTAAAACTGTTGAGTAGTATAAATAAAATATGTAAGATATTACAAGTTGGCTAATTATTTATCAGAATTTATTATTTTTATTATTAATCAAAATATTTTACCAGTAAAGTTTTTATCATTCACTGCGACACACAGATGCACTACTCAGATAAATTATTCAATCCGCAATGTGTGTTTTTGTATGAGCACAGAGAGATACCCAAACATAGATTGTGTCCGCGACGCGTCGGTGCGCAATTTTACCGATTCGTACCCTATCAACGTCTATCGGTAATAATAAACAGATCCTTTTTTCGTATGTCCTTTTTTGAATATTTCACCGCGTTACAAAATGGCGTCCGCGTTAGGACCTACGTATTGGCCAGTATATTGAATCGGTTCTTGCGCTCCAATATGCAAGTGGCAGGAACGGGGGGTCCACTCTATAAATCAACGTCTTCGACCGTTCGGCTGGGGGGTCTGTTTGAAAAATTTATTCGACATTTATCATTCAGAGTCCACCGTGCATTTAGATTTGGTCTCTCGGCGATACGCCGCCCGAGGGCTGCGCCCTGGGCCCCCGGAATGCCCCCACCTCGCTTGCGCGTAGTCGACGTGCAATATTAAAACTGATCCATGAATAATGAAACAAGGTTGCTCGAGTAGAATTGAGTTTAAAATAAAAGGCGTAATGATATTCGCATGAGTACGAAAATAGATTTATAAAATAATATATTTAATATTCTGATAAAATAAGAATAACAGATTAGCGTTGTATCGCACTTATGGCAAATTATTTTACTGCTTTAATAAAATTAGGTTTTTAGAGCTCCTATCACTTAATGGGAAACAAATTAAATACATTGAAATTTTATATTTCGAGTATAGTAGTACAATATAATCATATATATTTGCCGTTTATTATCAGAAAATGTAATTTATTGCCATTTTCACATTCCCATTCACAATCAAAATATTCCTATGATCTTGATCGCGATGTTAAGTCTAAAGAAACATGTAGACGTCGTTTATACGAACTTGGAGAAGGTTTTCGACACAGCTTATTATGAAGTATTAGTAAAAAATAGTTTTATAATTTATTCGCGATTGACGTAATACTGTAAGTACATGTTAAAATAGCTGTACATAGATAAAGGCGTATTTTATAATTATGTAATATTGTTCGTACAAGATGTAAAGAAATGGTCCGAACAAACTTCTGTGAGGAACTCGAATTGAAAATTAACGCAGTATCTTTCACATATCTTGTAAATCAAAAATTATTGTTATAGCAAGTAAATATAGAAATATGTTATAGTATTATTAAATAAAGATAAATATAATTATTATAAAATAAAAAATTAAATTGAATTGTGAATTAGTTGTTTAGTAGATATTTCGTTCAAAAGTCTGATTACTAATACTTAAGACAATAAACGTTATTTTTCATGTCACAAATATGATTAAAAACGCTGTGTGTGAGTACGATAGTGGCCCTTAACATTGTTATTTGCAAAGAATGTATGTACATATGTATATCATTGAATTTATCGTGTTCTTGAACCCTTTGTCTGACATTAAGCAACCTTTACCTTTCGTATTCATGCAAGCTTATACACTAAAAGCTTTTCACACAGATAAACCTATTAACTTTTAAATGTTTGTCTAAAAAACAAAATAAATGTATTCTATTTTAACTCTATCTCGCTTGATTCGCCGAATCAATCCAATTTATACATCCATTTGTCCGCCAAAAACTTATGCATAAATGCATAGATAGTCAGTGTCTGTTGTGCGCTTACCAACTTTACCTGTTCCCTATCTCTTCTTGACTGATTGATGAGCCCACTTGTCAGACAAGAATAATGGTCTCCTTTGGTGAGCAATTCTCCTTTTCGTTTGTACAACAACCGTTTGTTTATATCCATATATAAATCCTGCAGGAACGGACACAACCGATATAATCATAATAATACATAATTCGTGTAATATACTATGGGGAGAGAATAAGTGCTTCTTTTTTTAATTCAACAAATATCTAATTTTAGATTTTAATATAATCAATAGTGTATTTATTTTTGCAAGTCTGTGGAATATATAAAACTATTTAGAATTTCATGGTGCCGTTTACGTATGAAATAATATATTTATTATTTATTATTATTGTAATAAAATATATATTATAGATATGTTTAACGTAGACACAACAAAAACAATTGGTATCTGTCAGATCATTATGGCAAGATTTGAAATAAATATAAATTTGATGGATAAACTAAATACATCATAAACATAACTTAAGAGTTTAACTGACCGTTTTAAAATATATTTTAATAAATATCATTACCTTTTAAAATAATGATTATTTATTACAACATTTTTGGGATTAATATACAGTATGTTTTGCGAATTATTATGAATACAAAGTTATTGATTTAATAAATAATTATTATTTTTAAGTTAGCTAGTTACTTTTATGGTTATTTATGTAACTATTTATGACATACAATATTTATTATTTAACATTATTTTATTAAAAAATCTCATTTTTACTTTTATATATAAAAAAATAATTAAGAAATACGATCAAAACACCATTACTGATTTTTAAAACCTTCGCACTCTCGAGAGCTTTCCAGCCATTGGAAAACAATTTCCGCTCTAGATATTGATTGATACCCTCGCCGGAGACCAGGTACATGTTATTCGGCGTTAATTAACAAAATCCTAGGTTTCATCGAAGAGAATTTCTGTTAAGACCCCGCCGTTATCGGCAGACCAGAGCCACTGCTGGCCAAGGAACACAAAAGGAAGCGTTTGGGTTTTCAATTTTCTGGGATAATTAATTAAGTGCCATGGCGCGTCGTCTTCGGAACGCCCTTCCGCTTTCTTTGTACACTCAAAATACACATAGATTGAGTAAATAGACGAAAAGTTGGATGTTGAATATAGAAAGGGTCGATTGGGATAAATTAAAAAACTTGGAAATTTCAACGAATTTGTCGATGAATCGTTAACAATGATGAGAGAAATGCCCAAAATCCGTGAACCTTACATAAGACTTTGTAATCAAACTGAACCTTGTTTATGTATTTATGAATTTCATTATAATGCTATTCTCTTCATAAACAGCGCATAATATAACTTTTGTGGGGTCAATCTTTCTATGATATTTATCAGAAAAAAACATAAAAAAATAACAATGTAATGAAACATCTTAATAAACACGAAAAATATAAATAAATTTAAATTATTTCGCGGTCCACAAAAGTTTTATTGCAGATTATCATAGATCCACGGACTACTGGTTGCGAATCACTGCAATTGGAAAGAAAAAAAATTGGACAAATGGACACTTTCAAAGTTCTCCTAATTAATTGGAAAAAATAAAGATTGCGTTCCATGTAATAACCAGAAGAGATTAAAACAATAGTTTATTAGCAAATAAGCTTTAAGTAATTATTTTATTATTAATATTAATCATTTACTGACGTGTTTGATCATATTAAACATCACAATAATATTTATATCAGTAAAATATAAGATGAATATACTTTATTATGAGTTTTCAATAATAGCAATAAATACAGAAATACAAGTTTTCAATATATGTATTTTTAAGTTTGTGAATAAATCTAATCAGCATTCAATTTTATAGTGAAATATAGAACTTTATTTTATATACATCCTGTTTTAGTGCTGTGTAACAAATATCAATTTTAATATTTGAAAGCAAAATGTTTCCAATTAATATTTTATTTATTATGGACAACTAAGCCATTTGTAAATAGAGCATAAAATGTATGAAACATGCAAAAATTTGTCATGCCTGAAAAGTTTCAATAAAATTAACTTTCGCAAAACTTTTTTTATTGCAAGCACTGTTGTTATATTGTGTCAGTCTGCGCTTTTATGGAAATGGATTTTTTCCTCCGACAACTTTACGTCTGAAACTATAAAATTTATTATTAAAATACTTGTTAAAAGAACAGTGCAGCGCAGTATAAAATGCATTTAAGTTAAGTTATAAAACGGTGCTTTTTCACTTTCTTGAATTTTTCCTATACAATGAAATTTGTATTAAACAAAAAAATAGAGTTGTTTTCACCCCAAGATTTCTGGCAGAAAACACAAAAATCTAACCTCTCAGAAAGTTCGGCGACTGGGCTTATTTGCGAATTAACTTTGCCAAAACACATCTGGGTGACTTATGTCTTCACGGTCGCATAATTCATAAGGCACGTGCGAAATAAGTGAAAGAGCCACTTTTTCTCTCCTTTTTCGCTTTCAGTTCGGGTATCCCCTTTCTTGTAAAATAGTATTTGAATAATTTATGGCGGAACTTACAAATCTGTGTCGGGGAGCTAAGGTCAAATTTTTCTTGTATTTTTCTTTTTTTTCTCGCGCTCGCCTCGTAATATTTTCACTAATGCGCGATGTCGCGAAATGTATCAGAGCAAAGTGGCTTTTGAGGCTTTTAACGCCGAAAACGTGGCGGAAGTTTACTCATGAATCTTATTTCATATAAAAAAAGTTTTCCTTTATCGAACTTACGTGAACGCCAGAAATGGCAATCTGGCGGACGTCGAAACGCCGTTGTGAAAATTTCGATAAGCGAACCTTTTATATTGATCTTATAGAAAAATACAATATATTTTTGCTTAGATCAGATATATGCTTAAAATTTTATAACATATAGGTAATTCAATAATATATATATTTATTTATTTTATCATAAAGACTTATTTAGGTCACAAACACACATATACATAAATTGATATAAGCAAGCACTACAAGTTTACAAATATGAAGATTAAGTTGAAAAAGTAACTGTTCTTCTTTAGTTAGTTTTAATAATAAATGAAGTAAATTATTAAAGACACATATTTTATCAGCTATACATAGAACTGGTCTTCAAGATTTTACTTGGTATTTAATAAATAGTTAGTTTTAGGTAAAGTTAACTAAATTATACCATATTTGCTAACCATTATAAAACATAAGTGTGTACTTTAAACATAATATATATACAATATATTATATAAAAAAACATTTAAAATAAGTCTTATGATTTTATTTTGTTTGCTATTTAAAATATTTTGTTTTTTCATATATATTTTTTATGAAAATTATATTCATTTATTTAATAGTTCACCTAAAAATTGTTATTAGTTATCTGTAATGAACAAATTCTTACGCTGGTGGCGTTGTTGCAAAAACTGTGCTGCTGTACGTGTGATTTGTTTAAGACTTTATGTAATTATTATTGATTTTTGTAATTTTTATATTTTAATCAAATAAATTAATGTTTTATGCTTTTTGTTTCAGGTGAGTTTTATTTATCTAATCGAGTCTAATCGGGAGTTTTTGGTATGTTATTTTTGAATTAATTATTTTAGATTGATTAATTTATATCACAGTTTCTTGAGACTATGAATTGGTAATGTTTGCGTAAACAACTAATGTATTTTTTTCTTGTATGCCCTTTATTATATGCATGAACTATAATTCTATATCACTGTGTGATTTATGTCATCGGCGTCACGTCCTATCGTTGCTGAATATGATAGTATAGGTACATACATATGTATGCCACGATAGTTCCCTGCGACTGAAACCCAATGAAGTGGGAAATATCGTTATCCTTGTTCGTTCCGTTACATTGGCTGATATGGTATCGTGCATATAACGTTAGTATTTTTTACTTGGTTCTCTTAGCGAAAATTCTTCTCTTCGGCAAAAATTTCAATTTAATTTTACACGGGCGCTTTCTTCGGCAAACACTTCCAAACGAGATACCACCGCCGAGGGTAGAACTTTTTCTTTCTATGTATTATAGGTGTACGTAGATCCGGAATGAATATGTAGAAACACATATTTCTTCTGTCGAATGAGAGAAAATCTCTGAATCGCGAACATAACTTTTCCCCACTTTGGCTTTGTCTTTTGATAATCCCCGACCTACGTCAGATCATACCGCCTCCTCCTCGGACGTAATCTGCTTTTCGAGACTGTTAACCGAGTATAACTTGGCGTATAAATTTTTACTTTTTTTTTTCTCTCGCGAGCGCGAGGTAACAAATTAGAAAACGAATGGAAAAGTTTTTATCTCGGTCGACTCGAGTTCAGTTGGAGAAAGAACGGCTCCCTTATTAATTCTTCTTCGACACACCTTGGCAAGGATCGGATTAGTGGTTGTGAATTTTTTGTTTTAGGATTATCGAGATTGCGTAAGTTTATTTTTATGACCTCTTAAAAAGGCATGCAATTAAAAAATATGTTCTAAGTTAATCTTCTCTAAGCTCTAGAAACGCAGGATCTAGCCTTCTAAAAAAATTATTATATATTGACATTGAACAAGTATATCTATAAAAATGTAAATGTGTCATGTATGTCATTACTTTGGAATACAGCCGTTTGCACTTCCAATTTGACTCAGTCCAAACATTTGTCCAACGAACGCCGAAATCCAATCAAGCGTGTTTGACCTATCCACAAATCGCACCGTTCTGGCGAATCCACCTGGCCCGTACTATGGTGTCATTCACCATGAATAAGCCAAGACACTCGAGTGAATAGTACATCAATATTGACTTAAGTAATCGCATTGGCTTATTGACAAGCAAATAAACGAGCGTGCCACATAAACAAGCATAATATAATACTCACAAGCGAGAAAGCCGCAGATTAGCAAATCAACAATAAACCATAACATTTATCCAATTACAAAACTTGACACCCAACATTACTAAAATTAAAAAAAATATTTAACATTTTTTTTGCCACCATTTTCAAATTCATAAATAAAATTTTCAATGTAGAACAAATAATTTTATAAAAAATTTAAAGTTCCTTAAATTTTATCAATAGCTGTTATAAATAAAATATTTTAAGAAATCCTTTAAAGTTTTATCTTGAAATCGACAGGCTCAGAAGCATCTGGTTCCTTATTGAAAAAAACACTTTTTCATTTACGATTTTCCGACTTGGGACTGAAATCGGCTGTCAATCTGTCTTCTATAGTAAGAACTTTTGCTTGTTTAATATATTTTTTTGACTAATCTTCACAGTTTCTAAAAACTAAAAATTCAAATGTATTTTTTAATACATTTGCTCCCATTGTAACACTTATGCAATTTATTTCTGTTGTTACCTCGTGCCAAATCTTTAGTCCACAAATTAATTTGAAGTTATCTAACTTTGACGCAATTGATTCCGCTGTTATATATATAGAAAAGTGTAAGTCAATCATTTTCGAATTACACGATTTATTTTATTGTTAGTAAATAAATGTATTTAGTCTTCAGATGGCATTCAATGGAATGAATGTGACATTCCCATCTAGTATTGTTTGAAATTTTTACCGTTAATTTACAGCACATGGACTTTGTCGAACCCGAAAAAAACTATAAATTGTTTGAATAGTAAAAAAAATAACAATTTCGATAATATCATTTACTGCATCTACAACCACTAAATTTAATGAATGGCAGAGACACGAAACAAAAAACCTCTTGGATTTATATTTACAATGTGAGATTCTACACCTTCTCTTTTATCTTTGATTGTAATTGTAATATGTAGTTGCACATTTAATGGACATCTGTTCTTTTTGGCTTAAATCAGGTGTTCAATCCACAATAATCGTTTATTAGATTGCATTTTTCATAATTTATAAAATCTTATTCTTTGTAGCTTTTGTGATCATTGAAATAATTTTACTTTTAATGTTTTTCCACAAATAATGAGACGTGTGATTTAATATTTTATATCTTCATTTTCTATGACTTTTGTCATCTATCGTTTTATATTGTTATTCTTTATAAAATTATCAAGTTTTATAAATCCCGAGATTTAAAATTTAATATATAATTATATACATATATTTAATAATTATTCTCCTGCAAACAACATAATATATTATATATGTTTAATAAATTATTTAAGAACACACTGAATAAGAACGCTTTTCCGCTAAACCTGAACCCATTAACCCAGTCAGTGTATTTATACACATTTACACAACCAGAGCGACAATTTATTCTAATTAAAAATGATACAAAAGGCAGCAGCTACAAAACGATCGCGATATCTGATGTTTGCCCCTTTTCGAATCAACACGCGCCGCTAATAAATACCCTAACCCTACGACGACCGAACTCCGTTCGTCCCTGTCCAATGCCTTAAGGAAGAAAAGGGACAACGCGAAGGGACCTTAGGGTCTCCCCCACGAAACGGGGCAGAGCGCGTCCGCGTCATTACGCAAACGCGTTTAATTACAATTTGAATACAAAATAAACGTGACGGATGCCGTGCGCAGTGTTTGCGCAATTTCGTTAATTACTAGAGACGGTGTCACCGTGTTTAAGTTTAGAATTAAAACGGCGGATTAATCTATTTTAATCGCCGCTTAAGACTCTTATTATCCGCGGCGGCTGCTGGAATGAGTTTGCTTGCAGAGTCGTTTTACTTTTTTGCCGTATCGTTACTGCGAGCTTTTTAATGTGAAAGCGGCAAATAACCCTTTTCTATGGTAACTGGTTTATCAATTAATGGTCACGAGGCGTTATATAAAAAGCTCGCTACAAACACATGTTTCATACATCTATGCTAGAACTACGATGTTAACACAAGCTTCGAAAAATATGCCATTTAAAATTGTATCTCCCATTACTTCTATAACCTATTAACTGATTATCAGTATTGTGGCGTTTATAATATTAATAACCAACAGAAACAATGCATGTATTTTAGAATATAAAATATGCACTAAATTCATGTGTGTAATGTTTTAAGTGTATATGAAATCAAACTTTTGCTGTTAAGATTGCTATTTTATTGCCTTTTCAATATTAAGAAATGAATCCACATAAATTTTGCATAGCTTACCAACAAAAAATAATCTTTATGATTTAAAATTAATAACGAACAATTCAGCTTCTGGGAAAATTACTTGACAACATTTTGACTTGATATTCTTATAAAGCATTTATGCTTTATTTTAACTTTTATATATAGAAAAATTTCAACATGGTATGTCCTATAATATAATATTTCCGATTATCTGTTACGCTTAATTGACTCATATTTAAAAGTAAAAGCAATGTTATTTTACTAAATAAAGAACACTCGAATCCGCGTAAAATTTCAGCTGGAATTCTTAAGAAAAGTTTGCTCGGTCAGTTTCTATCTATCTTATATACGAATAATATTTAATTTTTTTATAAAATACGCGTTTATCTATGTACGCAGACGATACTTGAATTTTAACAAGTGCTTACAGCCTTGAACAAATCGCAGATAAATCAGAAAAATATTTTGAAAGCTCAATATATACTTTAAGAATAATATCAATCATAATAAAATAGAGTATACTATTTTTACGAAACGTAGACAAATTTTGCCACGGCCTTACCTAAATAAACAAGTCAGTAATGTAGAAATAAAATCTAGGGTTAAATACTTAGACTCGAGGCTTAAGTTGAATAAACACGTATTTGAACTTGGCTCTAATAGGCTTGCTGCTATTGTGTCCCCTATATACATACAGTATATTAAGAAAAGCGTGTTTACGCAAAAAATATAATATACAAACAATAAATTAGACTCATACCTGTCTTGTATGGATCACTTTGAATTTAGTAAAAACGAGTTTATAATGTAGCTCTACATTAGGCAAGCGTATTTTATTACTATTTAAATAACCTTTTTATACAGTTAATTAGATTTTTTGGTATATTAAATTGTATTATTAGACATACCAAACAAAAAATTATAAGTATTTTACTAATTTTTTTAACCACGTTTATCAAAAACGTACTTCAATAGTCATATAAAATTTACTTTGAATAATAATTCTGCATCACTTACTGTTAACCTATAACCTAATATAGTATTGTTTAACTTCAATATTAACCATACCTCAATAAACTTAGATGAAAATAATACACGACTACTTTCAATGTTTTTTAAAATCACATTTTTGCTTTACGATGAAAGTACTAAAACATCGCAAAATAAAGCGTGTTAAAGCTACAATATTAAAAAATATTATAATAGAAAAAAAACATTATTTAATTTTTAGATCACCTTTGTTATAAAATGATCTAATGTAATTTTATTTGTATTATGTATTTTAAGCATGAAAACCACTTTACCAATACAGTCGTTAACCATTTAAATACACGACTACTTTCAATGTTTTTTAAAATTGCCTTTTTGGTTTACGATGAAAATACTGAAACATCGCAAAATTAAGCATGTAAAAGCTAGAATATTAAAAAATATTTTAATAGAAAAAAAAACAATATTTAATTTTTAGATCACCTTTGTTACAAAATGATCTAATGTAATTTTATTTGTATTATGTATTTTAAGCATGAAAACACTTTACCAATAGTCGTTAACCATTTAAATATTGTATTTACACGTTTTAACCGTGTATTATATTTTTTTGTTAAAGTGTATTATTTTTATCACATACTCACATACGTAGATGTTTTGAATGCTCTGATTGTAATATTGTTACATAAATTAGGTCATGATTTGCTTATATAATACTCGTACACATGTAATATGTTGAATAAATTTAATTAGCTTAATGTCAAAGAATAAATATCATGTGTGCAAGACCTAGCCAGATTTAATCATTGTAATCTTCATCCGTAAAATAAGAAAAAACTAAAAAATATTGGGTAGCGATTAACAATAACGTATTCTTGTCTCCCAGATATAATAAAAAATAAAAACGCTATGACTTATTTAAGTAAGAAATCAGGTAGTCGTTGAATTATACCACTGTTTAACTGCATAAAAAAACTTTACTTAAAGCTAAGTGGCAAATTCATAGGATGGGAATAAGCACATTTTTGCCGATAAATGTAGCTGTTAGAATCATTATTTGATTAATTTTTGTGTTAAATATAGTTTTAACCACTTTCATTACATTTCATTTAAGTGTAGATCAACGAAGCATGCGAGTTAGTTCGTGGTAAGAATTTAACTAGAAACTCGTAGATTTACTTTGTGTATTATTTGTCAAGTATTAAAGTAAAGTTTAAATTAAGATTATCTATTAAATCATTCAATAATGAGAATCAGAAATATTTTACATTGATTAGCAAAAGTATTTTTTGCATTCCAAGCCATTTTTACTTCAATTATTATTTAATTTACGTTATTATTCCACGTTTTTTTTATTAATAAAAGAATATAGAACATATAGTATAAATCTTTGGAACGATTGAATAATTTAAATTATACTTGTTTGCATTTAAATAAAATAATTAACCAAATATATCATATTATTATTGCTCTTTAAGAGCAAACTCTCAGTAATATTTATAGCAATTTTTTTTAATCTTACAGTTAGATATATTTAGTAAATCTTTATAAAATAAATATACATATAACAAAAATATTTGTATGTTTGTTTTTCAGACTAACCTAAAATATGTCGTTAGCGTTTTAAAAGTATTTGTTATATGTATATATTTTTGGGTGGAAGTTTTATGATTTATTGGTTTATTACCACAATACAAATAAATCAACGTCACATTTATATATTTTATGTAAATATATTTTAATACAATATTTCATTATTAATATTAAAATTGAAGGAAATTCTTCCGGTTACGCACAATCTACGTTAAACTTTTACGTAACTGTGGTTTGAGGTGTCAAATAACTTCACTTAAAACCTATATTTAAATTGCCTTTGATATTTTAAAATACAATTATGGTAATTAATTAAATGTATTTAAATTAAAATGATATTTTTTATATATATAAATTACTTGTTAATTTAAAATATACTAAACTTTGATTATAGAGATTTAAATACATGGCTAATCAAATTGAAAACGATTTTTGCTACCCTATTGAAAATACTGTTATTTTTTAAAACATTCGTTTTTACCAGTGAACTTAAAACTCGTTTTAATAGGTATTAATATGTCAAATAAAATTTAAAAACAATTGCTAATAAAATATATACCATAAAATTAAGCTATAATTAATTATGCGTGTAAAAAAAATAGCAGGCGCAATATTTTTATGACGCAATTAAGTAACCCATTTTTCGGCTCATCAAATATGCATTAAAGATTACAATTACAGAAGTGTTTTAAATGTATTATATGGCAATCCCATATATATACATTTTTAATAGATACGTTTCAAGTTTTGTATCTTATTAATATTAATATTTATCGTAGATACTTTATTCTACTAGTATTGTCTAAGGAACAAAGGTAATATAATGAAAACGTAAAATATAAATTGTTTATTTTTTATAAAATATATTTTAGTCATACGATACGGTAGTATAAAATATATATTTTTATACAAATAAATATATTTATGTAAATGTCGTCACGTTGCCCCGTGTAATGTGTTAGGGCCGCCACTCGCGGGACAGAAAACGAAATATTGGAACCGATACATTATACGTTTCGCATTGCAAATACCGTTTGAATTTTCACTATCGCAATTGTGTCACGTCTGATAAATGTATTCCTGTTCTCGGTGGCGCTTAGGACCTTTCTTCCGCCATAACGCAAAACACGCATTTATTCCAGAAAAGTATTTTATATATTATATTAAAAACACATACACAGGATAAAAGCATTTTTTTAAATGATTTTAAAATATAATAAATTTTAAAGCATACATGTTTTTAATTAAATTAGTATTATTTTTAAATTAGGGATACAAGAGTCGTACAAAAATTCAGGCCAAATATCCGCATTAAAGAAAGTAAAATTAAGTCTTCGCTTTTCACAACATTTCAAATTAACATCATAGGACAAAAAGGTTTTATTTAATTTTTCTGCGTTGTACATTTTGTCTTTTGACGAAGTTCACCTAAACATTTAGCGAACTTAAATTTATTTATAAGGTTGATCAGAAACCATTGCCACTTACAAAACGACTATAAAAAACCTCGATACATTTTTTAATGGCTGTTTAAATGCAAGTGCTAGTACATACAATATAGCTGGATTATATTTATAAGGGACAGGGCATAAAAAATCAAACAAAAAGCAGAACAAACGGTAAAAAACAAAAATATCGTTATCTTATCTTATCGTTACTTCCGTTTAGAATTCGCGTTCGATAACACTTTATCAAAAACTTTCATTTAACATACAAAAAATATTTAAACTTTAACTAAATGGAGCTACACTGAACATCGTCACAAAATGTGATTTAAAATGCAGCTGATTCTCTCTTCACGTCGTGGTATAGCTACGTCGTCAATAGTTTAAAGTTCAACCCATTTTTCAAAAATAATTCCACGTATGGATATATCTATAACAATATGCTGTGCCAATCGTAGCTTCGATAAGTATTTTGTTCATTCTAAAGTATGTACAAGCTTTGCCATAACAATGGGGCACCTTAATAAATGTGTTATATCTTAAAAAATCGCAAGAATACAAATTAAAAACCGATTAAGGTTCTTTAAAGTGTTTATTTAAAGCTTATTTTTAACATTTATTAGGCCCACCTTTTTGACATACTATCAACTAATGACTTGCGGGTGTACGGAGACAATTTTCTCCATTCCATCTACAATTATTTTCGCAGCATAATTAAAGGTTTGCAATAGTGCTGGGCAACCTTTTCTTTTAATTTTACCCATAAATGTTCTCAAGAATTTAGGTCTGATGACTATGTGGGCCATCCTAAAAGCATCAAACCCTTTGACGCAAACTAACTCCTTACTTTTTAGCGAATTATGGCATGGAGTGTTTTCCTGCTGGAATCGGATGGTAGTGTGATCTGTGTTTGAAAATATTTTCCAGTGGGAATCCATTAATATATATTTCAACATTGAAATATAAATGTCACTATTTATACTACCCTCGCAAGTGTACAGACTACAACGCTTCCGCCATAATATTTGACTTTGGGTACTACGCAATTAGCTAGATAATATTCTCTTTCCAAAAACTTTAAAATATGGTAAAAAGGATGCTTATTTAAAAAATTTTTTTTTTTATATTGACCGATTTTATTTTTTAAATTATTTTAAAGTTGGATTCATAAGACCAAATTACTTTCGTCTGATCTTCAGATGTCCAATCTCAGTGTTTTCTGACTCACTCTAACCTTCAAAATTTATTTATTTCTGAAAGCCACGATTTGTGTCGGGCTTTTCAGCCTCTGAGTTCCACATTGTTAAGCTTTATTCTCACCGTCTGAGAAAAAATAGATGGCCTTTCGCTTGCAGAGAATTGAGCAGCCAGCTTTAAATACGTTTTTCGACGATTTTAAGGGACTCGCAAATCAACATTCCATCTTCTTGGGCAGTTGTCTCTTGTTTTTTTCCAGTTATTGGCTATGATTTGTAAGAATTACATTCGTTGAACCGTTTCAAAACATTTTGGACATTAGTTAGGTATATTTAACGTTACTTCTACTTTAAAATTTAGTATTTTTATGATAGGCATAGCTTCTGGCAATTATTATTGTTATATATCATTCCACCCATGATTTCGGAATCAAATTTTATTTATATGCTTTATTTTTTTTAATAGCTTTCTGTTTGATCCAAATTTGGAAAATATTAATATTTTTGAATAAATAAGATACTGTTGTATTTTTTGGTTAATTTTGCTCAGTGCGGAATTTTTATCAAACATTTAGAGCATTTTTATGTTTAAATTATTTTTGCGCTACCCACATACTGGTTTGACTATCTTATTATGTTTCATAGTCTGCACAACTAATCTAATATATAAACTGAAAATAATTTGAAATTAAATCTTAGTCACTAGACAAAGAATAAACTTATTGTAAGCTTATGGATATACAAAGCTAAAACTTAAATAAAATAGTATTTCTACTTAATTTTATTTGACACCTATATTGAATTTCATATACTTTTTTCACGTATATCCCATATTGTATTGACTTGCCTTATTCGTTCAATTCTGCTCCTATTTTATTACGTCATCACTTTTCTTCCATTTTTCAACAGCCAGTGATAAAAAATATATATATTTTACTCGATAATATTCACGTTTTATACGTATAGACATATTTTTCAACTAAAACCAAATCGACGCCTATTGTGAACGCAAGCTATCGCCTAATGAACTTTTATTTGCACGAAAGCACTTCTCAGGAAAAGCTCAAAAAGCACACACACGTGTCTATGTATATGCCCGGCCGTAAATCGTGTTATTAAGGGGCATGTGATAAATTTTAATGCGGAAAATTCGCATTAGCCTACAAAGATACAAAGGCTTTGTAGCGATTCACGTTGAGGATGGAGCGGGAGTAAAATGCGTGGTGAGATTTCTTTCTTCGCAACCATATTTATTGCGCAAAGAGGAGGGCAATACAAAGAGAAGAATGTGCGCGGGGAATAACTTTTGAAACGTGACGTTAACGTGGATGGCTTTCGTTTCGCATTAATATAAAAGAAAAACAGAAATAAAACGTTTTATTGTGTGTAAGAGAAAAAATAATGCAAATAAATATATAAAAGGGAATCTGAAATCACGTAGACGCTCTGCGCAATCTTAGCTTTTAGGCACACATAAAAGGTGACACATGTTATGCATATAAGATACTTTAAAGCATCAAGTATTATATAATAAATATTTAAGCATAAGATAATATGAACAGTAATATTAAAAATTCTAACAGTTTTAACCAACCAGTTCATAGTAAAAAAAATAATTTTGTGTCTTAATAGTATTAGTAGTTTATTTATATGAATTAAAATATTTAACGAAAATTAAAATAGCATGATCGTGACCTGAAAGTTTATTTAAATATTTTATTTTATTTATTTATTTAGCAAATATAGCTTATTTTTACACTGAACAAATTTTAATTAAACATACATAGGAGTATAATATATAATATAAACACAAATAGAAAATAAAAAAAGACATTTATAATTAATTTCTTATTGTACGTAGTTTTTTCTTTATTATATTTAGAAAATCCGCCACAATTTTATTTTTGCGGATTCTTCTAGAAATATTATTTAGGCGCACTCGGTGAGATACATTCCCTTTCGCTTGCTCGCGTGTTAAGTGACAAGAATGAGTGAGAAGAAGTGGGCGATCTCTTGCCTTTTTTAAATTCGCATATACTATGCATCTACTTGAATTATTGCATTGAGAGATTTTGAAACTAATGTGACAGAAAGTGAACAATTCATTTGTGGCGAATTTCATGTAACAATCGAAAATGCCTATATTGTGCTAGTAGATCAAAATAATCACTAATTGTACGTAAATTAACATTAAACAATCATTAAAAAAATACTTATATTTTTCCATATTATAATTTACTCATTTGCAACTCAGTTTGCTTTCAAATTATTAGATTGTAATGCACATATGTTTTATCTATCGTAAAAATTAAACTTATAACTTTCTTTTTATTTTCCTATCAGAGCTTTTATAGTAAGTTGCGTATTTTTACTGACCTTACTCAAGTGAAAATGCCTTTATATAATATAATCAGTCAAAACAGTTTACTTTTAGAAAATTTTATTTTATAAAAATCATTGCTTGCAACATATTCAATTGACTTGAAAAGTAAAAGCAAGTACATATACATTTGAAGATTAATTTACTATCGTTTATACAATTGTTATTGTTCTTTGCAATTTAATTAGCACAAATCTAAATTCATATTGTTGTCCAAATTTAATTTACCGTTCATAATTTCGTTAGCAATAGAAAATAATTCGGAAATTAGTCGTACGTAAAACGACCGTGAAAAAAGCTCGCCCATAATGCCGTGGATATTACGTGATGGGCCGCCGGGGCGAGATGGGCAAATTATGCAGGACCGTCAACCCATAAAGCCTTCAAAATGGCGGCGGGAGCCGTGACCAGGTGGGCGAGGCGCCGCGGAAAGCTCACTCACTTACCATAAAGCTTAGAAAGATGCTGGAAAATTGTTTATTCCTCATGATGCATCGCTTATGAAAAGGCTCGCCTTGCCTGTCTGGGCCGATTTGCTCGACGCACTTAACTTTCCCTCTGTAATGTAATATAATTTCTCATACATAATATAAGCATAAAACTAATACATTATTAAAAGTGATGGCGTTGGGTGTCTCTTTAAAATATTCCCAGAAATATAACAACGTTTAACTGAACATAATATATTTAAATAATTAAAGAAAAATAATGATAATTTCGATTTTTCTTTGTCGTGAAATTATTATTAATTGTTGATTACATATACATATTTATTTTAATCTATATATTATAAACTTTTATTTAAAACCGAAAATTCTTTGAAAAGATTGCTAAGAAATAACCAACATACTACCCTGTTTATATTTTTGTTAAAATATGTTTTTAAAATATTCAAAAAAGTTTTATTGATTAATTTATTGTAAATATTTTATTGCAATATGGTAGGTATTAATCCAAAGCCTTACAACTTGATAAAAATAATCAACAACTACTAAGTAAGTTGTGAAACATCAGACTTAAATCAATGTCTGTAAATCAGTGACATATTTTATTAATTATAAACTATAAAGCATTTATATGAACCAGACCAGCTTCTCGTAGCTGGTTCATATAAATGGTCAAAAAAACAATGGCTCCAAATAACAAGAATAACCCCGAGAGGCTTTACGTTACAAAATGTCAAAATTTTCTGTTTGGTAGGACATTCTAGTTATTTAATTATAATTCATTCGTTCTTTAATTATAGCTAACTAAAACCCGGAAAAACAATTACGACGAACATATATTACAACTAGCTAGATATATTGTATGAAAATTTAAAAAAGGAGACCTGTTCGGTAAATCAACATACACTGTTCCTGCACCAAAACAATGCGTGGTCTCATACCACTAGAATAACGCTAAAAAAAAATTCGGATGGAAAACTGTTGTTAACCCTTTATATGTTTTTAATTCAAAGCCATAAGATTACCATTTATGTAAATCTTCACAACACAAATAAGTATTAGTGTCAATGTAGTGAAAACAGCTTTTTCCAGAGATTTTTAATTAAAGCCAGTAAGTTTTTACAAACGACAGAATAACAACTAGCCTAAATTATTCAAAAAGGTTCTATCTGTCAGTGAAGACTATTTTGTAGAATAATATTGTAAAAATACATTTGTGTGTCAACAAATGGTTTTTATTTACAAAAACGTTCTGTTTTTAAGTACCCCTTACGTACATAAAAATACCGTTGCGCCTTTTTTATTAATCATCCACTGTAATCTGACAGGCGTAAACCTAATGCGTTACAATAGGATAAATCTGTACCAACTGGGTATGTCAATCATACATGTTATATACCTACAAGTAAATATTAACCACAGGTCTTTTTAGTCAGGGAATACCGATAATAATATTTTAATGGTTACAATCATGTAACTATTTATATATTATTATGTGTAATATAATTTATTATCAATATATGTCACTTTGTCGCAGAAGCTGTTTTTTATAATAAAAGTGCATTTTTATAAATAGTCTGCTGCCGTGGATTGAACCCGCGGCTTTAAATTACCAGTCTGAGACTTATTATGACCTTAATATTATAATCTATTGATTTAATTATTTTACTTTTATTCTTTAAATATCACTGAAAAAATTTATATTTTGTAATTTAACTTTTTTAGAAAAAGTAATGATTAAAAGTTAATTAATCCTTTGAGAACTGATAAAACATATTCGTTTATTACATAAAAACACACACGTGCTTTTAAAATACGCTAAAAAAATTGCGATGCGTAAGAATAATTATTTTAAAATAACCATAACATGCACGTGACATTTCAATTAAAACGGTTTTAATAGAAAACATTAATCCCTTGGCTTTAAGCGGATTAAAATTCGAAGCATTTTGGAAAAATCAATTATTATTATAAAAATTATTTATGTAAATATTTTTAGATTTATGTATGTAGACGTTAATAAATAACTATAAATATAAATCAAAAAATCATTAAATTGGTATTGGTAAAGCTGTTTTTTACGCCATTGTATGCTGTATGCATTTTAATAAAAACATTTGGCAACTGCAGCAACCAAAAAAACTTGTGTCGTCTATGGAAAAATTTTTCTGATTCGTCAGTGCTATAAATGGTTTAAAACATTTAATTTTAGATGAAAATATTTTAATTTTTTATTAATTTATTGCAAGTCTTCTGTTATTTATATATTTTATTATTTATGTATGTGGACATTAACAAATAAAATTAAAATATAAATTTATAAAAAAATCATTTACTTGCTACGTACTTCAGAACGTTGCATATAAATCAGATTGCTTCTTAAAACATCACTCGATATATAACTTTATAATGCGTACTTGTGCTTATCAATTGCCCAATTTTAACTTTTTCTTCCTTTTTAACGACGCACCCGTAATCTTATTAATTTTTAACGAGTTTTTAATTTTGGCTCACTCCTTTTTTTGCCGCCAGTATAATAAGACGAACCGGGTAAGTGAGAGAGAAAAAAGAAGCGAAGCGAAAGAGGGAAGAAGCGGATAGGGAAATATCAGGAATTCCTTGTAAAGTTTGATCGTCGGCAAGGGGCGTGATATTTTATTAATATAAGAATCGATTTAAAGTTTTTCAATCTGGACGAATTAGAAAGCGCTCCCAATTTTCTTTTCGGCGCTGCCGGAAAATCTTTTTTCTTTAACACTTTGAATCCTTGCGAGAATACACTTTTATGAAAATCATTTCACTCTTCGTAACAAAACCAGGCTGGCTAAAAAATAAAATAAATTCCAAATATATGTTTTATTATATATAAGTATTATATAAGCCTATATTTTTTGCGTATTCTTGCAGATAAATCAATATAATCTTTGAACTGTTAAATATTTAATTATTTAAGCATAGTGCTTAATAAATTTAAAAATAGGAAATAAGTCTTTTCACGTCGTTTCCGGATTCTTTTTAAACTTTTTAGTGTCTAGTTATAAAACATTCATTACGGTCGAGAATTTCCTCGCACGTATTTTTAGCCGATGTAAATCTGACTTTACCTTGGGGAGCTTTATATTTTTTAGCTCTTTTAAGGTACTGTAGAACAAAACGGCGCTTGGGATTATCTCTACGCGGAATGGTTGTAATTTAAAAAAGTCCTACGAACATGTATTTTCTACTGTATTACACGCGATGTTTTTCTTTTTGATTTAAAGTATGTTAATACATACTTGATTTTAGCGATTAAAATTAGGATTTACGGTAAATTATGATTATTTTATCATAAAAAAAGAACCACACGTGGTTGATGGAAATAAAGATTCGATAAAGATGCACGGTTGATTATGTTTAGTTTACAAATACATTTGCTTCAGATAATATTTGTTAAAATTATGAATTTTTACAAAAAGTCCTCATTTTGAGTCACTCATTTCGATTTTCTCTTTTGATTCAGTTGCTATCAATAGATTTTTAGTGTTCACCTTTAATTATCACAATAAATTTAAATAAATTATTAGTGTACTTAAGGAAAAATTTTTCGCAAAATAACATCTACGTTTTTCAATATTCATATAGTTTTGCTTATTGAGCCAAGCATACTTATTCACATCTACTTTTAGTATAGATACAAAAGCATTTGATAAATGTAGTCTCATCTGCGTGTGCTTTATTAGAGTTGCACATGAGACTCGCAGTCGTAAATAAAGACCAGAAAGTGGTGCATGAAAAGTGTATAAGCTGCGTCAGAAGGGATTGCAGATAGGGAAAGTTTGATTGCACAGTGACCTAGATATCTGATCTCCAGGGATGGTTGAGGTATATTCCAGGACTTGTTTTTTGGCATGCATACTCCGGCTGTGGCAAAATGTCTTAATCTCATATTTGAAAACGGGGTTAAAGGGATACTTACATAAAAACACAACAAACAAAATAAATTATCTCTTGAATATCCCCTCGGGTAGAATTATCTTGTTGCAATGGCCGCCGTAATCTTTGCTTTATGTTCTTGGTCCGCAATCAACTAATGTACTTTTTTCTGGTGTTTAACTTGCTTTAGCCATTGCATGGAAATTCGTTAGAGAAGTTTTCCGAGAGCGTGTTTTCGTTTCATTTGAAACGTCTGCATTGTATATTGAATCATTATTCCACTCTATGTTAGATAATTGTTCTTGAGATGTAACACAAGCTAATTAAATAGGGTTTTAAAATATGTTAATGTTTGTTTGCTTTAATAAAAGGTATATATTTATAATATAACTAAGTACTTAAAATAAAACTTGCGTCATTAAAAAGTCGTTAATTTTTATTATTTCATTCAAAGGTTTAAAGTGTTAATCCTGTAGAGCTATTTTTTTATTATTTTATACAAGTAAAAGCAGTTTATTATCACAATTTTTTTATACCTAATGTATGATCAAGCTCGATTTAAATAAATTATAACAATATATATTTGTAAAAATAGAAAAAAATATTTATTTATAGATGTACTGTCACTAACCTTTGTCTTTCATCAAAACGGTGACAAAATCTCTCGTTGAAAAAATTCAAGTAGACGTCGTATATATCGATTTTGAAAATGTCTTTGACAAGGTTTGTAATGGGTTGCTCAGATGATTTAACTCGACCATTTCAGAATTATTTAAGCGATCATAGACAGCTTGTTACATATGGCGGCCGATTGTCTAAAGGGTATTTCACCCTTTCGGAGGTTCCATAAAGGTCCCTTACCGTTATTTAATAATAATACAATATACATAGTAATAGTAATTAAAAAAAATTCTGATTTAAATTCAAATTTTCTACAAAATGATTTATGTAGATTATCTATGGAAATGGACTTAACAGTCTGTAGTGTCGGAAAATGCTATTAGGATGTCATTTTTTTTATCACGTTTGCCATCAGATTTTTCTAATGATCTTGATGGGATTATTTTAACTAAAGAAACTTCTACTAAATATCTCGGAATCACTATTGAGATCAAGTAAAAGTTCTCTTTACACGTAAACGACGTTTGTGATAAATCTTCTTAGATCCTAAGCTTAGAGAAACGCATTTTACTTTGACGATCTGTCCTCTATGACACTTTAGTTTGTAGTATTCTTAAATCGGGATTTATAATTTGGAATCCTCGAATAATAAAATACTCCCTTTTAATTAAAAAATCTCAAATTTTTTTATAATATACCTTTAGAAGAGGATATTTGTTTTTAATTCGTTCTTGTATTCTAGTGCTTTTCGTTAATATGTATGTCAATAAGCATTACTACCAAAGAATACTGTCAAAAGTAAAACTATTTTTTGATCGACATGACGCATTATGGTAACATGTTAGGTCACGATGGACCTGATTTAATTTAAATTATTAAATAAATGTTATGTGTCACGTGTGTCACGTAGTCTCCAAGTAATCTAGAAGATCTGATTGCACTCTTAGATTTTATTGTCTTTTTTTGACCAAGTCTAACGTGAAGTAAAAAGCGGCTGCTTTACCTTCTAAGGATCGTCTCGTTCGATATTTGGCGTAGCTCTATTTGGTGCGAGTTCAGTTGAACTCGCACCAAACAGTTATTTCAAGTCTAAAGAATAGCGTTAAAGTGTATATTTTTTACTTAAATATCATAACTAAAGTGAATTTAGTGCGCTGCGTTTTGAATTAAAACATCCTTTTCATATTCGATCGTTTGAACAATGCTATGATTCACAGAATGAACAGATTATTTGTTATTTTTTAATATCTATATATAATTTGCGTGACGGCGATTTGGTCTAATTTTCATTTATAATATTATTTCGAGTATCTGTCGGTTTTTTATCACCGATCGTATCTTTTGTTCAGATCCTTTTACAAAGTGCTTGCTGAGTGGCCGTTGTAACGATCAGGGCCGGCAGAACTACTATGTATTATATACATATTGATTCTAAAATAAGACTTGGATTAGACACTTGCTGTACTATAATTGTATAAATAAATAATAGTAAATATAGTCATTGATTTTTAAGACAAGAATCCTTTTCATGCAAATATTTTCCTAATTAAAATAGTCACTAAATTTACTCTCTCAAACACGATAAATTTAAATGAATGTTTAAACTCTGGTTTTTAATGTATTATTCACTTACTATTGTACCAGTAGTATATTGCTCTTGTTATACATTTAAAACATAGGACCAGAGATTTATGTTCAGTGTCTTTTTACAAAATAATTATAATATTGTAGAAGATTTAATGATTTAAGAACAGCTGTGAAATAGTATTCAACATAAATAGCCATGATTATATTTAATAAAGGATCTATAAATATTAAATAACTATTAATTCTTTTTTTTCGTAATAATATTAAAATACCTAAACGTCATTTTTGAACGATGATTAAGAATATTAATCTATATTTTTTTTTTAAATTTAAAAACTAATATTATTGGCAAATAATAAAAAAAATATATTATCAAAGTGTCTAAGAAATATTTAGAACCACACGTAAACATTTACATTTCTATCTTTGTCTTCAAAAAGACAACTCTAAAGCACGCACGTATGAACATATTAGAACCTGTTGTGATGCAAAGTAAACTATTTATATGATTGTCGCGAGTTTAATTCCCCTGGACATAAGCATGCCAATTGTAATCTTGATGCTGTGTTTGAATTTTGAAGTTCGAAATTATAGCTCGAATTTTTTACGCTATACACATGCATGGTAAGTGTTGCATATGAACACAATTTTAATCATTAAAAATAAGTAATAATATTAATGAAAAATTATTTTAAAACATGTATTTTTTGGTAAAGCAAAACCTAAATAGGTTCTGCATATAAAACAAAAATATTACGCTAGCCTAGAGTCTTACATAATCAGATGTTATACTAAAAAACAATTTATTTTTAGATTATCAATAAAATAGTTAAAGCTTATTCTCTATATTTTAATAAATTTTAAAATATTCCATATTTATTAATATATCAAAATTCACTTAGACAAGTAATTAAATTTTTTTTAGTATTTTACCCAAATCAATTAGTTTTGCTGAATTAAAAAAATGGCTATTAAAAGATTAAAATTAATATCTTAAATGAGAGACATATTAGTGACAAAAATATTGATTAACTAAAAATGTATAATTTACATATGTTAAAAATGCTTACAAATTTTATTTTTAAATAGGAAATAGATTTATTTAGAGACTATTATTTTCTTATTAAGACTGGTATTTTGAGATAAAATAATTTTTATCTGAGTGAGAGAAATTCTCGATTTGTATCTCTATACACCATATTCGGTACGAATTTATTAAATAATGAGATGAATATATCTTGCAAGATATTGGACGGAAGCCAGCTTCTGGGGCTTTGCACCCACTCGGATTTCGTTGGTGAAGAACACTCGATTTGGAGTCCGCGTGCCGAGACCAAATTACCCCAATTTCGCGGAAAGCGATGTGTTTTTTGCCCCTCTCTTTTTGCCATTGGCAAAAACAAGTTTTTTCCTCACATGCAAGCCGAGCTCGGCAATCGTGGGAAAAGCCGAGCTGATCGCACTTAACACGAACATTGATTAAAGGTCGAAATAATACTTTCAGACCACGACGCGGGTCTTTGAAGCTAGTATGCAAGTTCAACGCCTTCAGTACACATATCTGATTAAACGGAGAAGCTTGTTATGCTTGAACTACAAACAGCTCCTATTTAATTTTCAAGTACTTTCCAGCATGAATGCATTAAAGCTTTATCAGGCTATAGAACTTTATGTTTCCGAAGAATGCGATGCATTAAATTGCGCTATTTTATTAATCTAAATTTTGCTTTCGCTTGTAAATTATAACTCATTTATATAATTTTCAAGAGAGTTTGTTTTAGTTTGAAACGATTAGGTATAAATAAATTCTTTAAAAACCGTAAAACATTTAAGAGAAAACAATTGCAAATAGATTAAAGATCAGTTTATAATGATTCTGTACAAAGTTAAAATATATAATAAGGTAAAAAAATACGTTAATTTAAAAACAAAATGTATGAATATGATTATAAAAAATAACTTTTTATATTTCATTTGAAAACGTGAACATCTTAATGGATCACCTTGTATAAATTTGAGTGAATGCATGTATACCCTGCGGTTATCTCTTTTGGGTTATCATCAAACAGAAAGTTTACGGCCCTTGACAACACAAAATGGAAAAGTTGACCGCCGGTACACTGACTAAACTAGCGCAGGTAGGCTCGTGCTTAATGGTAGTTTCACTAATAGTTGCAATCATCATTAGGCGCAAAAGTTTCTGGGGCGAGTGATTTTACTCCGACACGATCGTTGTACTTATATTGTCCACTTATTGTATTTTTATAAAGCCTATAACATTATAACAAAAATATAATATTACGATTTAACAAGTTACTATAAACTAACACTAGCATAATCTATGCCCTACAGAAAAATATAGGTTTTTAACACTGAAAGTATTTTTCTGATCTATATTGCCTATGATGTTATTTATGTTTTTTATGTAATTTATGTTTACTGGTTGCCAACAATTGATACTAAAACTTGTCAAGTAAATAATAGACTATTACGAAAAAAAAATTTTTTTTTCGTAGCTTCCTGTTTGGTATGTTTTAACATTCTATGGTAGGATTTCGTAGCATCATTGACCATTTAGCATATTTACTTTATTTCATTGTTGTCATAAGTAAATAAAATATATTTTTTCAATTTAGTTTAGTATATTCGATAACAGCTAACCAACGTTAAATAATAAATAATCTAATAGCCATTGTTTGAACAGCAACTTATATTAACTTTCAGAACTTTGTATCGAACTAACTATAATTTATTGCTGCCGTAATTTTGAACGATGCCATCAAAGTTGTATTGATGTTTGCAAACAACGTTACAATACTGCTACATTGTACTTTACGTCGGATTTAATCATTTCATTGTTTAATATGCTGTACGTTAAACATAAATGTTTAAATTAATATTAATAATTTATCTGGTTCTGTTTCTTAATTATTCTAATTTAAAAAAAACTATAAAATATCTACTGTTTTTTAATTTTTTTCCTTGATAAAAAAATTTTCGTAAAACTTATTTCTCATAATTCATTTACGAAAGCCATATATTAGTTAGGTTATATTTTATATTGACACATATGCTCCATGTAATGCTTTATTTTTGTGACGGAAAGCTATTATAGCTTTTATAGCTTTCCGTCACAAAAATAAAACATTACATTGAACATATGTGTCAATAAAAAATATAACCTAACTGATATTTGGCTTTCGTAAATAAATTATGAGAAAAAAGTTTTACAAAAAATTTGCTATCAAGGAAAAAATTAGAGAAATAATAGATATATTATAGTTTTTTTTATAATGGTATCATGGTAATAGTCTTTAACATTTTTGTTACTAATAGATTTTCATTAGGAATAAAAACTATATGTTACTGAAAATTTCAATAATAATAGTTAAATATGTACGAGCTCAAATATGATATTTAAATATTTACAAAACATTAAAACTCTATATAAGCGATGCTATGATGATCATATCCAAATATGAATGTTGTTCTTCGAATGTTTATTACTTTTCATGTGTTTACTGATTTATGTAAAAGAAGTATTATAAAGTTTAAACGATTCAGATTTAATTTAAAATTAAATTTGCACAGTAATAACATTTTTTATAATTATATAAATATGATATAATTGCTACATTACAATCCAAAAAAAAATCCGTTAACAGAAATATTTATATTTTATATATTTATTGTGTACAAAAAAAATTATAAACAATTGCTGCATTTTATATAAAAAAAACCTTGCACAGGGAACATTAAAAGCTATTTATGGCACTAGTCATACATTTGGATTAAGTTATAGAGTGGTGTTTAAATAGACCCCAATATATTACAGAATTGATATATGCCCTAATATACATTAATCTGAATAAAACTCAGCACGCGCACTAAATAGATTTTTCATAAAAGAATATGTTTCTCTGTACAAAAGCAACGTTTTCGAGATGGCCGTATAAAAATGCGATAGATCACCCACCTGCCTCGGCGTTCGCATTGAACTCTTTCTCGAGTGCCCTATTTTTTCCCCCGGGGCAAAAGTCGAGATATTATTAAAAGGAAACACTGAGAGCCCGAAAACAGGCGAGTAAATCAAAAACGCACCCCCTCTTCCAGACCCACGCCACGCCGTTCCGCGCCCCTAACCGGGGGTAAGTCGATAAACCGAAAAGTTGCCAGATCCTGGCTCCGACCCTTTGCAAATCTGGCATTGCGAGCATATTAGAAAGTTTCAGCCATATATTACTATTATATTCCTTTTTTCAACGCTCCACTTTTCCCCCCTCGTGTAATGTACATTTTTTTGCGCGACGAAAGGATGACAAACACATTTCCTTGACGAGAAGGGCTTATGTTGGGCGTATGGGTTTTTTTACCATTGTGGCGAAATCTGATTCCGCCGGCGGGATTATCGGGGTTATTACATCGATTTTACGCGACGTTCGAAATCGATGAGTCTCAATAAAGGGTAGCGACGCGAAATCGTTTCTGGGTATCATCCGGCGACAATAAAACGCATTACTTTATTGCGGTGATACCGTTTTGGTGTCGTTCTGCTGCGCGAAACCTACATGGATATAGACACTTTGCTGTTATCGTTCAATCTGCGTTGATTACCATACACAAACACAATACATACATATAAGAAGGATAGAGTCGCGTCAGATACTGATATTGTGAGATTGTATTTATGGGAAAACGGAGCTTAAAATCAGAACCTCTTCCAAGTACTCTGATATATATTATATCTATAGGTAAAATCTTGGTGGCTTAGACCGTCGAAATATAACAGATGACTTGTCGTCTCAAGTGACAGGGGTGGACTCTGGTGAACTCTGATATAATGCGTGCCTGAATCAAATTCTGACTGCCTTAATTTGATAGCGAGATCCCATTATCAAATAAGAGTTTTGAGCTTTTTAAATATAGCTCTTATTCAAATGTCTCTTGGACAATTTTTTTATAGGCAGTTTAACGGCTCTTCTACTAACTTTTATTTTATAGTATTCGATTATTTTTTTATATAGAGAGATAATAATTATTAAAAATAATATTTAAAATATCATTGAATCTTATCTTACATTGTATTGAAAAATACCTAAAATCATAGAAAATTTCAGCTAAAGCTCTAATACTCTCAAGTACGATAATTTTTTTTTTAAATATTTAACTTAAGATAAGTGCTTAAAAATTTTCTGTTATAGTTCAAACTAGAAGCTTTATTTCAGAAGTGTAAATTTAACTTTATAGAAAACCTTTACCTAAAAAATAAAAAAAAGCAAACACCTATATTACTAATCTTGGTAAATTCAATTCAAACGACTTACCATTCTAATACAAATATAGTTACTTAGGTACAAATTTAAAAAACGAACCGTTCGAGAAATTTGCTCTGCATCCATACGATTACTACTGTGACACCTTCGGTTTGAATACGCGCAGTAGTCTTTCGCCGTTAGTTCTGAAATTCGCTTTTACCACTTATATATAATATATGTAAACAAGTTAAGTTAAAAATTTTACAATTTTTTGTTAATAAAAAGTTTAAATTAGTTTTGGGTTTTTTGATGACTTGTGCGGTATATTATATAATTCATTTATTAAAATACCAAAACACGCAGAGGTTTTTAATGAGCTATACACAATTAACTATACATCAATATATATTTTATAATTTTAATCTAAGGTGATAATTTTGATTACGTATCGATAAACTGTGTAGAATGATATGTACAATTATGTTAAATATTTTTTATTTCATTTTTTATAGCTCATAGGGAATGTTAAATATGCATAAATAAATTATCGTATTTTGGTAGAGAAACATTCATAATTAATCTTCTGTTTTTTGTGTTTAGCTTTTGCCAAAGGGAAATTGCGTATTATTAAAATATTCTCAAAATTAAATAACCTATATAGACTTCTAAAAACATAAATATACAATTTATTAATTTAGTAATAAATATAATTCTTAGCTGAAAGCCTATTTAGTTACATTTAAAATATTTTTAAAAACAAGGTAAATTGTGTATAAGTGTTAATTTTATGCGTTAAATATTTTTGTAATATTAAATTATGTGTCGCATTGTCACTAATGGAGTATCTAAAATACTCACATATATGTAGGTTAGAAGATAAAAATATAACAAAAAATATTGTTTATTGTCAATACATGAGGAAAACGATATAATTGAGAACAAAACGCAGACAAGTACAAAACATATACTCTTGTTATTGAGAATGTCTTACTAGCCGAACAAGGAAACGCTCCTCATTCCTTTACCATATTGACTTGGGACTTGTGAGTGGTAAATTTTATGGAAATTGTTTGTTATCCCAAGCTGCCATTAAACAGAGTATAATGCATTGTAATTTTCTCCCATATGCTTCGTGAACGATGTGAAAAAAATGTTTTGTGTACATACGCCATCTATTAAAATTGGTTTGTATCACAATATGATCGTCCAATACACTTGCAATTTAGTGTGCAAGATTCTCGCTGAACACGTCAAATGTATTATGTTAAAACGATACTCTTTCTGGTAAGTCTCAATAGCCGTATGCCAAGCGAGGCGGAAAGTAACGACCAGGACGACACCTAAAAGGGGTGAAATGTGTGCGATACATGGCAAAAAAGTACACATATCCATAAATGGGCGTGTGTGGATATGTGTGGGTGTTGGAGACACAAAACGAGCCCGGAGACAATGGAAGACCGTCGAGCACAAAGGGAACAACGTGCGACCGGTCGTGATTCACAAGTTTTATATAATAGACAACACATGCGGGAATTGGACGTGGAAATAGGGCTGTTCCGTGTGCTGTGTGAGAATTGAATGCGCGGACAATTCTGGCGTCGGAAAACGGTTAAAATTCATTTTGTTTACCTTATATGGATAGACTAATAGTCAAGTTGTGGTATTTGAACACACGTATTAACCATTGAGTGTCATTCGACTGTTTTAATCCTAAATTCAATTTTCTGTATTGTGGAAAGGTTTTTTTACTATACCTGAAACCCGTATTTTTAATTCAAGCGAGCGACCTTGCTCCAACGTTGGGAGCAGAGTTTCAGGAAATTGCGAACCTTAGCTTTGCCGCAAGAGTATGGGGTGAACATTTTTTTCTGAAAAATGAGAGAATCATTAATCTCAAATATATTCCCGTGATATTGAATTTCACTGTGACTTATTGATTTTCAGATAAGCGCTAGAATTCAATGAATTTATAGAAATAATTACATCCTCTTCATTGAATTTGCCAGAAAGGATCACATTGCATCATATTTGTGTTAAATGCCTTTACAATAAACTGCGTTTTTATTTTTTGATAAATGAGAATTCACGATTTTACTTCTCAAATTTCTCAAGAATTCTCGAGAAATTTTTATGAATGAAACAATGTATATATTACAGTAAAGTATTTCTGATTCATTTTTACATATTATTCTTAAAATAATCCTTAAAAAATCACATGCCATCTAAAATACTATCAAACATCCTCGTTCTTTTTTTTTGTTAAAAAACACGGCCGTGAAAAAATTCCTCTTGATTTGTGTTGATGTTAGTTTAATCGACAACAAGGTTTCAAATATGTACTGTATTTGTGCTCTTGCTCATCAATTTAAATATTTTGAATTCTTTCTTGATTAATCCGTCCAATGTTGGGTTTCTTACACTATCTCTGTAAAGCTAAAAAATATTTCTTTAGTTGTTGTGCCAATGATATTCAGTTTCTTCGATGAATTCTAATAATTTAGTGGAATCGCGAAGGTCGCGAAAGAATCGCGAAGTTTTCATTGAGCCACTAAATAATCTGCGAATAATTTCATTCTTCATTTTAAATATTTCTTACTAAAGAAATCTTTCTTTTCTCTATAATTGTCCGTAAAAATTTCGAACCTAGCTCAAAATTTATAATTTATAATTGTTTTAACAACAATTTTAAGACCTCTTCGGCTGTCAATAATAATCGTGAGACAATTGTCAATAAATCTGTTGCTACTTCACAAAAACAATATGTGGCGACAGGTAACAATAAATTATTAATATTCCCGTTCAGTATATAAATAGACGGGACAGAAACTCCAGAGGACGGTCGCCCGATTACATTACGAGACTCGACTACTGGCTCCGCTCACGCCCTGGCCGCTTCCGCCGACTACTTGCCGCAGCCCCGACCATGTGCCGCCATCGTCAGCCACCGTCGCCGCTGACAGTCGCCGCCGCCGACCACGCGGCCCGGGAAGCACCCGGCGCCATCACGCACCCGTAGGGCTACGCCACTGCGACACCGAGCTCCATCACGACGACCCCCAAACTGGTGATAACTCGACGTGAGCACGAGCTCCAGCACCAGACGACACGACCCCCTCACTGGTGACAACTCGACGTGAACACGCAACATTCTGATCATGATCAGCTCCGTCAACAACAACATCGACCCCCACACTGGTGAACTACCGACGTGAATTTGGATAACAATTTTGCGTTCTGATGTCTCAGACGGAAGACTAACGCAAAAATTTTGGACGGGGCCGGTACGAGCACGGACGCCGACCACGCTATCTACCTGCCGCAGACATGACCATCGCCTTCTTCGCCATCCTCCTGCCGCAGCCACGACCTTCGCCTTCTTCACCGACCACGCCATCCTCCTGCCGCAGCCACAACCATCGCCTTCTTCGCCAACCACGCTGCATCGCAACTCAGCTGCGCAGAGCTTCCTGTAGACGCAGCCCTGGAATTAGAAATCAGTTCCTCGGCCGACCGGATATCCGGGTGCTACACAGCTCCGCAGTCACATGGAGACTCTTCTCCATCGCCACAACAACACATCTTCGCCAACCACGCTGCATCGCAACTCAGCTGCGCAGAGCTTCCTGTAGACGCGGCCCTGGAATAAGAAATCAGTTCCTTGGCCGACCGGACATGCGGGTGCTACACAGCTCCGCAGTCACATGGAGACTCTTCTCCATCGCCACAACAACACATTTTCGCCGACCACGCTATCCTCCTGCCGCTGCCACGACCATCGTCTTCTTCGCCACAACAACACGTATCGTAATTTTATCCAAATTACTCCAGGGGGAGTACTGTGGCGACAGGTAACAATAAATTATTAATATTCCCGTTCGGTATATAAATAGAAGGGACAGAAGCTCCAGAGAGACAGTCGCCCGATTATATTACGAGACTCGACTACTGGCTCCGCTCACGCCCTCGCCGCTTCCGCCCTCGCCGCTTCCACCGACTACTTGCCGCAGCTCCGACCATGTGCCGCCATCGTCAGCCACCGTCGCCGCTGACAGTCGCCGCCACCGACCACGCGGCCCAGGAAGCACCCGGCGCCGTCAAGCACCCGTAGGGCTACGCTACTGCGACACCGAGCTCCATCACGACGACCCCCAAACTGGTGACAACCCGACGTGAGCACGAGCTCCAGCACCAGACGACACGACCCCCACACTGGTGAAAACCCGACGTGAACACGCAATATTCTGATCATGACCAGCTCCGTCAACAACAACATCGACCCCCACACTGGTGACCTACCGACGTGAATTTGGATAACAATTTTGCGTTCTGATGTCTCAGACGGAAGACTAACGCAAAAATTCTGGACGGGGCCGGTACGAGCACGGACGCCGACCACGCTATCCACCTGCCGCAGACACGACCATCGCCTTCTTCGCCATCCTCCTGCCGCAGCCACGACCATCGCCTTCTTCGCTGACCACGCAATCCTCCTGCCGCAGCCACGACCATCGCCTTCTTCACTGACCACGCTATCCACCTGCCGCAGCCATAATCATCGCCTTCTTCACCGACCACGCCATCCTCCTGCCGCAGCCACAACCATCGCCTTCTTCGCCAACCACGCTGCATCGCAACTCAGCTGCGCAGAGCTTCCTGTAGACGCGGCCCTGGAATTAGAAATCAGTTCCTCGGCCGACCGGACATCCGGGTGCTACACAGCTCTGCAGTCACATGGAGACTCTTCTCCATCGCCACAACAACACATCTTCGCCGACCACGCCATCCTCCTGCTGCAGCCACGACCATCGCCTTCTTCGCCGACCACGCTATCCTCCTGCCGCTGCCACGACCATCGCCTTCTTCGCCACAACAACACATACGAAAACATATCGTAATTTTATCCAAATTACTCCAGGGGGAGTACTGTGGCGACAGGTAACAATAAATGATTAATATTCCCGTTCGGTATATAAATAGACGGGACAGAAACTCCGGAGGACGGTCGCCCGATTACATTACGAGACTCGACTACTGGCTCCGCTCACGCCCTCGCCGCTTCCGCCGACTACTTGCCGCAGCCCCGACCATGTGCCGCCATCGTCAGCCACCGTCGCCGCTGACAGTCGCCGCCGCCGACCACGCGGCCCGGGAAGCACCCGGCGCCGTCACGCACCCGTAGGGCTACGCCACTGCGACACCGAGCTCCATCACGACGACCCCCAAACTGGTGACAACTCGACGTGAGCACGAGCTCCAGCACCAGACGACACGACCCCCACAAATATAAAAAAAATCTTTGGATTATCGTAAAACAAAAATAGCCCTAAATTGTTTTGCTTTCTGCCGATTCCCATGCGTAATTTATTCTTATTAGTGCACGTTATTTGATCACCAGAGCAAAAATAAATTTGCCGGCCAGTTAGAGTAATCGAATATCGCAAAAAATCGTTATTCATTGAAATACTTTCAATCTTTCAAAAAATTAAGCATATTTTAAAACATCTGCCATAAAAACTTTAGGAAAGGTTTCTTATTTGCATGTCTGCTTTTAATACTTAACCAAAAATAAGGCGAGTTACTTGAGCAAAAATAAGACAATTTTATATCATTCCTAGACTCTTATTAAAATCTTCCAAAAAGAATGCATATTAGGCATCAACCTGCTTTTACTCATACATAGTTATATAAGGGCAGAGGTTGTAAACCATTTAAAAAAACATTTGTATAAATTTAACTTTAAATAATAATAAATGTTTTATAAAATTTCTCGAGACGTTGGCAACACCTTTCTGAATATACTGTTTATATTGTATCTACTTTGACCGAAATTCTTAGAATTCGTTCGTTGAATAGAAAAAAATGTTAGGAAGGCCCTTCATTAATTATCGTTTAACGCTTATCGCAAAAACATGTGTACGTCGTCCATGTTACGTTAATTTATTTATTTGTAGATTTTATTTTATTCGGTTTAATAATTTGATCGCGGTCAATGTTTTTCTAGTTATTTAATTTATATGCAAATCCGCACAAAACAAACGCCGATACAATTCCGATCTTTATGTATATAAAATTTGTTCCGAACATAATTAGCTATTATACATATATAAAATAAATTCGATACAATTTTGTATATAAAATTTTCCATCAATTTTACTGAATTAGTTTAATCGTAGCTGATCGTAATTTTAGTAATTTGAAGAAGCTAAAATAAAGTCCTTGATTAAAAAACATTAATTATTAAATTAAGCATTTTTCTTTTGACGCCCTCAATGATCTGTAATTTGCACACATTGGGTTTCGCAATTTCGTATTTTGCATGAGTTTTCGTTTTGTTCTTATATTAAAACAACATTTTAGTTTATTATACAAATCGTGCTAGACCGCAATAAATAATTATTTAGTTTTTTTAGCATCATATCGCTAGTCAATATTCTTATAGATTTATTTCTGGTCATCGCTTAAATGCCATTGAATTTCGCAATTTAATATATAATAGTTATCTGACTCACATAACGACACCCGAAAATAGATTGTTAATAATTTAGTACAATAAACTGCAAATGGTCACTAATGCCCTTACATAAGCAAAGCATCCGTATAAAAAAATATGTAGAAAAAGATCTTTTTTACGCCACAGAAAAAAAGACACACGTTTCGCCAATGTTGTTCGACTTAACGGCCCGGCGTGATTAAAAGCACAATAAAGGTGATGTACGGTCATGGCCGGTCACAACAGTTGGAGTTTAATGGGTTAAAACCATTTCTTCGCGTTATACACTAGATACGTATATCTGATCTCAAGGGTCCTTTGTCAAGGAAGACGAACGGCTGCAGTAATGAACGATAACCTTAATCGGTGTTGTGAAGAATTTACTAAATACATTTATATACGGTATTGCGGGATAAATTCTGAAAAAACCTTTGCTTTCTATATATGTATTTTTCTTTGTACAATTTTCCCTTAGATTGAACCCGCCTTCCATTCTACATCCTTCATATGTAGACATGTATATGTATGTAAATGTTTTACATATACATTCATATGCAGGCACATACACCAAGGTAAATGTATAAACCTGATTTTTGTATGAGCAATAAATTTTGCTTTTATCTACTTTGTAATACTTGATTAAATACACTATTGCTAAATTCGAAAAAAAGTATAATGTATTATATTATATTATATTAAATGTGTGTAAGAGAAAATTAAATTCTCAAAAAATATTTTTTTTATATTGCCTTTTATGAATTAGTAAAATACTCCTAATTTAATCTGCAAAGTAGTAATTTATTTATTAGATAATACTTTAAGATTTAAACAAAAAATGTGTTGACTACTTCAAAATAAAAATTTATAAAATAACAGTTTTAACAAAGAAGAGTTCTTTATTTAAACTTTAGTTTCACACACAACTTAACTTTAAATTTATTAAAGAACTGTTTTTGCTTATGTTCATAAATTTTATAAATTGATTTTAAAATAATATATATTTAAAAGATTACTAATATATCTAAAAGATATAGATTTTTTAAATTACGAGTTTTTATTAACATAAACATTTCTATGGATATATAATAGAGCAATATAATATGCAACACCTTAAAATAAAAAAATACTGGAATATTTTTTTCAATCATATTTAAATACAGATTTAAAATATTAATATTTTAATTACCTTGTTTCTGATTTAAGTCAAAGTATATTATATATTACCTTTTGAGTTATCTCTATGAAATTATTTCATGCCGCAAAACTTTGTATTGAAGTACAGCTTAAGTAAGTGTTTGATATTAGATATTTTTAAATTACTATTGAAAATATTATTACGTAATAATAATAAATTTAATGATTTGTGGTATGTCTCGTATCTCATAGAGTAATATTAATACGGATTTGGTTAAAAATTTGCATTTTACAATGGCAATCAATTACTGTCATTACTTATCGAATTATGCACACTCGCCGCAAACGACGCGGTCCGCTCAAAATCGATTCCAATCAATTATCACCCAATTGATTCATGATAGTCACTAATTTGAATATTCATACAGAATTACTACAATGCACAGTTATAGACACATATAGTTCTAAATAAACAATACAATATTAATAAAATCTTATAGATATTTATTAGGTGACTATTATATCATACAAGATTACTATGGTTTCACTAAAATATGTTATTCAAAAAAACATTGGGTCCTAATAATTTATTTATTTTACCGATGGTCCCATTTAATCGTTGATAAGTGAGCTTTTATAATTAAAGGGTGGTGTTAAAAATTTAAAATGAATAGCGTGATTCTATGACGTGGAGAAAAGCGACTCATTAACCTGTAAAAGGCAAACATAATACTACATAATTAAGGTAAAGCCGTTAGAAAGCAAGGGTTGACAACAACTATTAGGTTGCTAAATAATATTTAAGGGTGATACATATTTTAACGAATCAGAACAATATACTAGTGATATAAGTCAGTGATTAGTACCTGATACTCTGGGGTTCAAATCCCATATAGACATGTCTGGGAGATCAAAATTAGTGATTATAATACTGATATAATTTCGATAGATCATTACAGATTAGATTTTCATAGATATTTTAATCCCGCGAAAAATATTGTGATGGAGATTTGAGATTTTAGAATTAAAATTTAAAAATTTTTCATATTGCAACGAAATATTTTTTATATTATAATTAAAAAATTGCTTTACCATCAAATAAAATATAATAAAAATTAAATTTTATAAAAACATATTAGGGACACTTAATCTATATAAATTGTTTATATAATAATATTTTATTGCATACCAAAAAAAATTATAAATGCAAGTGTAAGAGTAAGTTTTTGGAGAAATAATGGTATTATATTTTTTCACAGTGCACATACTATTTTTAAAATTGTTGTTTAACTGTAAATAATCTTATAAATACAAAAAACAATTAAAATTAAATTTATCGATGTATTTGTTTGTAAAAATTTGGAGAAATATTTTTTTGGTTCTTAATAAATGTCACTATTTATTTTAATTGTTAGTCAAGTGGTATTTTTAATTTATATTTTTTTTAATTGCTTAACTATACTAACATATAAATTTAGAAATTAAAAATCCATCAATAAAGCTATGAAGTTATAATAGCAATGTTTTTTATAAACCTTTTATATGTATTGTAACCATCCGAAAATTAATATAGAGTACATAAAATAAGTATAAATAAACCAGTGTTTTATATTTGCTACCTATAGTAATTATATAGCTAATGATAAAAACTATGAATTCAATTTTAAAATATTTATAAGCTGTTAGAATATTGTAGTATTTGATGAAATCGGTTAAATTAATTATTTTGTGTTTATTAATAATGATAAATACATCTACTTTTATGAGCATGTATTTTTATCATAAACATAATTTTATTGGAGTTTTAAAAACATTATTTTAATGTTATAAATCACTGTAGTTTAACTTTTATTACACAACTATACTTTTTAAACGACTTTTTTACTCTATATATAATAAAAAATCTAAATAAAACTGATTAGAAAAGTTATTTTGGTTATTTAATTAATTGTTAATATTTATGTGTATTTATATTGGATAAATTATATTTTAAAAATATTGTTAATTTGGTAAGAAATATAATTAAAGACGCAGAAATGCTGCAATGATCTCTGTTAAAATAATTATGTCAATTTAATTTTATTTTCAGTAAAATATTTATAGCGCTTAAAATATGAATTTTATAATGATATTTTTTTTATAGTATCATTATGTTTTTTCTAGTGATTTCAAAAGCTATACTCATACATGTTTTTAAAAACATAGTTAGATTCTATGAGGAACTTAAAATATATTTTTTTTCTCTAGTGCCTCTTCTGTCGAAACATATATATTGACGAATTTCTCTTTTGGTCTAAATTTAGATATTCTGTCGTTGATTGGTAGTTTCAGTAACTATGGAATCTTGACGAGTCCGTCCAAAAAAATATTTGGGTAATGTGAAAACATGTAATATTTAAATTTTATTTTATAAAAATAAGTATATTTGTTTTGATATTTTTTTACTAATATGCAAAGAATCATAATATTATTTACCAATTATAAAACATTTACAGAATTTAATTTGTAAATAATTAGCATCGAAAAATATAAATTAGGGCTAGGTAATAATGCATAATATTTAAATGTTTTAAAATTATATTTTTTCTAAATAAATAAATTTAGCTATTTCGGTTATTTATATTTTATTACAATACAATATTTTACTTGTATAAAATACAACTAAAATATTGTTTATCTTAATAGTTGAGCAACTTTAAAACTTTTATTGGACAAATTTCTAACTCTAGTGTTTTTTTATGAATTTAATATTAATAACATTGTAGAGTAAGTATTTTTATTTGTACATAAACAATCGTTTCAAAATTTAGTTTACCGAAAGCAAACGTTAAATAATTAAAGTGATGTGTAAAGTACCTTTAAACAATACAAAGAATTTATAAAAATAAATGATAAACGTGTTTTTACAATTTATCGTAATTGAATATGAGATTTTCTGGGAGGCGGGCTCTTGTATTACATTTAAGCATACAATATTAAATTTTATAAAATCCTCATTGGGGCTTTTCAAAACCATGAGCAAAGCTCTAGATTTTCCTGATGGGGTTTTATAAATTTACCTTGCTTCCCATTGAACAATCCAATCTGTAGATTTCATTTGATCTGGTATTTCATTGTGTATTAACGTGTAAAAATAGTATTGACAACTTTGCAGAAAGACAACGAAACTGTTATTAGTTATAAACAGTGCTGTATTTCTAATTATAATAAATTAATTGCTAGTGTTTTTTTCTTATTTTAATTTTTATAGCACATGTATAAAAATTATTATCTTTGTGAAGTTATGCAATTTACACTTTGTGAAGCTATGCAGTAAAACAAATCTTGAAAAATATTATCTAAAGAAGAAATATATGAAAAACATTACCACATTGTTTTGTGTCCTCGACGCGTCCTGTCCAATATTAATCCTTTTCGTGCAGGACGTTTTGGAAGCTGAATTCACTTCCTACCCCCAGGTGATTTATCTTCCGCAAGACAAATTACCGCAAGATGGATCACGTTTCCTCGCCGTTAAACTCTTCCTCTTTCCCGCCCTGTGTGTATTTTTTTCATCTTCCTCTACCACTACCACTACTACTACTTCTCACGTACGGGCATGTTATTTCCTATTATCCGTTTTACGTTAAAGCGACGTGACAGTAGAGCGTTTCACGGGATCCGCCAAGTGACAGAAGTGGGTCGGGATCTGTCAATAAGACCACAATTTATACACACATTTCGTGTAAGTGCTTTAATCTCGCGTTGAAACACAAGTTACTCGACCTGTGCCTTTCTAGTGGCGGCTAAAGTCAAAACAAAGTAGATAGAATAACTTGTAAGGATGTAAACAATCTTACTTCGAAGATGGGTCTAAATAAACTTCTTAATTTTTGTTCCTTAAGGCAATAAAATTTTTAGATACGCACACCTTAAATATAAATCTCTCTCCCTATAAGTCTCTTTATGCTTAAAAATGCAGTGGATAAACTGAAAATTAGTGCAATATATATATTTAGTACAAACTAAATAGTTCGTTCAAATATGTTAATATTTGTATGCTAGGCAATAAATAATTATTGGTTAATTGTAATGATTTTAATTTATCTTAGTTGCCATTCTTAGACTACTGATATTTGTACAACATTAGTCCCTAACGTTTTCATCTTTATTTATTTATAGTACTATATTTTCATAAAGCCATTCGTAATATTGCTAGTACTATTTATATATGTATATGCTTATTGTAGACTTAAGCATAATCTTCTTCATGATATATAATATATCTCACGTTTATAGTATTTTCAAAATCTACAAAAACCATTACATTTCTAAGGTGTTCAATATTTTGCAATTTACTCTCTTTATACTCTTAAGTTTAAGATGCATAATAACATATTCATTTGTCGTTTTAGTCATGTTTATGCTTTTAGTAAAGTAAAAATGCTATAGTAAATTGAACCCAGCCTTTCAAATATGAAAGCTTCTTTTGAATACCATTATAATATAGAGATATTAATCATTTTTAGTTCATATATAAAAAAAATAGAGCGGTCTCTTTCGCATATTAACAAAATTTTTATGGAATCAATATATTTATATAATGAGATCCCTTTAAGGCATATAATTTTTCATGAGGCATCGAGACGAGGGTCATAATTTGTTACATGAAAGCGATGCGGGCTGATAAATGATTCATTTTGCCCGAAATTAAATAATGGTAATAACTTACGTAGGCATATATTGTGTAATATAAAACAAAAATGAAATAACATTTATATTAAAAAAAATACCAATATTCAAGTAGATTTATATTACTAAAATATGGTTTTTATCAAAAAATTCTAGTATATATCAAATATCAATGTTGATTAAAAAATAAAGCAAAAATTGTACGAATCATTGATATATGTAGACTATGTATAAATATTATACTGATAAATATAAATACATATTTGCTACAAGAATATTTTTATAATTTGTATGAAACATATAAACTAGCTATAATAATAGTAATTATTTAGCAGCAATTATATATTATATATACTTTTTATTTTGCTCTTTGTTATGTTATTTCCGGTTTTTAACAGAATTTTTCATTCTCAATGATCTAAAATAGCTCATTATTAAAGAATTTTTAATACCAGATATGTACAACCTAACTTAATTTTAATTAAGCTTCACGATCTTCATTCGTGAGATTAGGAGAATCAAGGCAAACTAATCTGTGATGATCGATCGGAATAATAAATATAATATAATCACTAATTCCGATCTTTTAGATACGATATAAATTGAAAACACTAAATTACGTATGGGATTCGAACCCTGGTCTTTCAGGTTAATAGTGGGAGACTTACACCACTCGTCTATCGTGCTCGCAAGTAATTTAAGTTTTTATCATTTTCCTTAGAAATTTGTCAGCGGATTTAGTATTTTAAGTTTAGCCGATCACGAGTAGTATTATTTTAATTTTAACAAGTATAATCAATTTTTTTTTATTCAAAATAATCAATAATCGACAAGGTAACTTTATAAATAAATAATAAAATTAATTTTTACCATTCACATTATCGCTGTTTAATATATTAGCTAATTTCAACGTCGACTCTAAACCTTTTCCAATCAGGTCTCTCGGTATCGAAGATCATCTCAGGAGTGACATCGATTTTATTTTTGAATGTTAAATACACTGAAAGTTGATCATCCTCCAGATATATGAGTTACCCTAGATAAAGCTTTGTCTATGTAATTAGTAGGGTAATATTTGATTATATCTGTGTCGTTCAAATATTTAAACAACGTGCCTCCAAATTATTTCGCATAAACCAAAACAATTTCAATGAGGGCTTATAGCATTAAAACTTTCAGTTAAAATAACTGAGCTTTCAAGTCTAAGCACGACATTTAAATCCGTCAGGAGCAATCCTTGCGAATTGTTGAATTTTATATTGTTTTTTATTGCATCACGACGGTTTATAAGTTCATAGTGTGAGGATTACTGATTTATTAAATTTATTTAATATCGCAACTTCTTCGCCTTGTTTTGAGAAACTCTTTATTTTTCCGGAAGCAGACAGAATGCTAACATGTAATTCAAGATTAGTTTTGGTGACTATTACAAAACCAACTCTGTGTTCACTAAAAATTAGCAGCAGTTTGCTAGTTCTTTTTGGATTCTACGGATATTACAAATTATTATGTTCATATTTTCATTAAAATATTACACTATAGTATTTCACTTTCAACAGAGCATCATCCATTTTGTTAGCGTACTTGCAGGCCTTAACGCTAATCTCCTAGATGGACGCTTTTGTGGTTAAGTTGTTTTCAAACGCGGTTGTGGAAGTTTACTCTACCAGTAGAACAGAAAACTGTTCTTGCTCTAGATTGAAAAGTGGCTTAGGCACGACTAGCTGATGTTTCTTCTTGCTGAGCTGGAGGTACTATTTTTGACACGGGCAGAAAATGTACATCTCTGCATTCGTAAAAAAATTCAGGTGTCTCGCGGTCCTTCTTGGAGAAGTTGATTGTGACGTGGCTGCCTGGGAATTTAACGCTTGGCACGTGAAACAATTATATGGACCTTAAGTACATATTAACTATCCGTTAATATGAAGGTCTATAGTCTGGAATTGTTACGATATCTGTAGAATTACATTTATACGATGGTAGATTTACAGTGATAACCACATATCTTAAATTAACAGCAATACATTACACAGAGGCAAACATTGGCCGGGCGCTCGTCGAAAAATACTACGTCAGCCAAAGTTTTCCATTGTGAATGACCTTTGCGACTTTCCACACAGCATCCCGGCATTCGCTTGTGTATTTTTTTTAAAGGGTGGCAAATCTGCTGCTTCTAGGGGGGTTGATTCCTTTGTGCGATCACGTACAAATATGTCATCCGGATAGCGACATAAGCGCCCGACTAGAATCGAAGAAACTTTACAATGGCGAGATTTCAGTTTAAGTCTCGTTGGCTCGCTGCCAAGTGCCTCTCAAAAATCTAATTTCTATTATGGATAAAGAAACTTCTCTCTCTCTCCCTCGTTCTTCGTCTCTTCGCATATTTCACAGTGGACGCATTATATAAATTCGTCATATTCGCGTAAGAGTCGCGTTGCGCACCAACGGTCCACGGCCTGGATGGGATAACGAAAGGGGTCTCGGTTTGGGGTTTATAGGAGTGGGTAGGACGACCCAAGGCGTGACCCAAATTTGAGCCGGGAAAGTTTTGACAATTTTAATCCATCACTGTTACGGCATCATCAAATATATTTATCATGTGATTTAATCATAATTTTCAATGGAGTGGAATATTAATGACCGGAGAGAAATTATGATAAAAAAATCGGCGTTATACATGAAATATATTTTATATTGTCTAAATTTTATTATTTATTGTTAATAATATTGTGATTTTTTTATTTAAAAATTCTTCATCAAACAACAAAAATTATAATATAATCATTGTGATAATTTGTGGCTCAATCACCAATAAGAAACATTGCCTAATGATTGGTCCCTCCTTATTTTAATGACACATCTATTACTTTTACAAAGGCTAACATTAAAATAGTAAAAATATTTTTTTTAAATATTTTACATGATTATATACTAAATATATTTATTGAGTATTTTTTTCAGATTTGATTGATCCAATATTATATTTAATAAGGGGCGTACTTTTTTTATCTCGGTGTAATATAGAGTTTTAGAAAAGCATTTAATCAATGAACAAACATGTTAGTAAATATTTTTCTGGACTAAAATGATATTTAAAAATCTTAATTATAAAAACCTAAAGAACCACAAGACTTGATAATTTTTTTGTAACATCTATATGATAGGTTTTATCTTTAGTAGTTTTAATTTTTATTTTTACTTTATTATCTCTATATAGAATATCTACTAAAGCTTATAAACTAAATTGAGATCTAACTGTTACAGTAATCTATGCTTAGAGTGCATATTTTAGTGTTAGCTAATTTTTTGACGATATAACTTTGTCTCTGTGCAATGCCAATTTATTTTTATTTCTACCTACATCAACCGTTCTGATCGATATATTCAAGACAAACAAACTGATTATCAATCTTCAGAAATAATTGAAAACCTATTACCAATTATGTTTTTAATTTGTTATTTTTTGACCATTAAAATATTATTCAATCAATAAAATATATTATAGTAATATAGCCTTTTTATATTCAGTTCTCAAAATATTTATTTACGTATAACATATGCTTGTAAATTATTAATAGTTTGCATAGATAACTATGTCTTATACACACAAATCCTATAATTTAGATCGTATTTTACTACTTCAGTAGAAAGCTACAATCACTGCTTAGTTTGCCTCAATCAAGTTCCATTGTTTGGCCACGTTATTAAAAAGATTTATTGCTTGAACTTTATGGTATTTCAAGAATTTGTGGGTTGAAACCTACATAGCAAAAACACAAATCGCCCAAGGAAATACTATTAATGATAGAACATAGAAAGTAAGGGTTTGTGTGTTGTATTAAATATATTATTTATTAAATTATAAAATTACATATTTATTTTTGATTATATAAATCTGATATATGCATAACATATACATATATGTCTTAAGCATTTTATATTAATATTGATTTTTATACAGTTATAACGCACGTTTATTTATTTTGGGCTGGACAGGAGGTTTATTTTGTGGAATAAAAGTTTGTTGTTATTATTAGTATTAAATTTGTTGTGCTACAACTGAGAAAAGATAATATATTGATTAAAACCATTCATTTGTATGCTTCAAGTACATAACTAAAATATTTAATTCATGCTTATCTTTTGAATATTTTCCAATTATCTGGAAAACGGCAAAATTCATCCGATAAAAAAACCTGGCAAAGAAGATAACATAATTCACTATTGCCCAATCAGTTTACTTCCGTCATTAAGCAAGTTATTTGAAAAATTATATCATCTCGATTAAAGGAATCTCTAAATAGCAAACTTATTCTCTAACAATTTGGTTTTTGCGTACATTATTCGATTACGCATCAACTTAACAAAATAACAATACACATTTCGGCCGATTTTAATATGAAAAAAGTTCTGGTCTTTTATTGCTAGTCATAGAAAAGGCCTTTGATACAGAATGGCATGACATATTAATGTATAGTCTTTTAAAATACAGATCTCTCTATTTTATTATTTATATTTTACGGTATTATACTAAGTATAAAAAACTCAGTACCAGATATTTAATTCCTACCATTAAAGAATATTGTTATCATCAAACTGAAAAATACTATAAAAGTATCTCACGAGACCATGCAAACCCACTAATATCCATGCTAACCCACTAATGTGTTGTATTTTATATGTTGAATATTTGTGCATAATTTTTTTTTTTAATTTTTAAAGGGTCGAATGAATTTTTTCTTAAATTTTGATTACTTACAGATATTTTTTTTATTTGATTGTATAACTTAACCAATTGTAAATAATGGACATGGTTATGAACCAGCATTGTGCATTTATTGTGTCTGTTTGCTATTGTACTTATGGATATTTTTGAAATAAATTTTTATAAAAAAAATAATTAAAAAATTAGTATATAAAGCTGTTAAGAGTTATAAAGTCATCGTAGAAATCAAATTGTACTCTTCAGAATTCAAGGACTGCTTGTCTGGATCAGATTAAACGATTTTAATAGTCTTAATCTATATTGATTCAGAAAAAGCTTTGATTAGATATGCCGTTAGGCTAAACTTTTGCATATATTAAGTCAAAAGTAGAAGTTCATCTTAAAATAGTTATAAAATCGGCTTTTTATATTTTCTATAAGAAAAAAGAAAGAGATAAACGCCTTTACTATTTTTTAACCCCTTCACGAATCTGAGTGATTTGTGTCGAAACAAAATATCTTTGATTTTATATAATAAATAACTTATTAAGCAATTCTAGCTATTAAACAGATTCATTTATAGCCAAATACTGTGTACTTACTCAAATTAAATAAAATATTTTTTAGTCATGTATTTCTCTTTAAGACTGCACATTCTTTCGCTATTTTTGCCGTCAAAAATAGATTGCGTTTTAGTTTTTATTTTTGGTGTCGTCGCTTGTCCTAAATTTTTCTTTGTTTCTTTTAGGTTGGCCGCTAAAATCCCGTTACTTTTTTAAATATAAGTGACAAAATACTATTAATTTTATGATTTATTTTACATGCTTTGTACTAATAATTTCAATGTGACGTTTTAAACTAACTCGATGTTAGAATTTGGCACGGCTATTTTAAACAGACATTGAAATCATAAGTTGCTGTAATTAAGCTAGCATAATTTTAGAAAAATATATCAGCATTAAGAACATATAATATGTTTTTGTACTCAATAATAATTGTCATATAAAAATATTTACAATGACATTTAATATAAATCAATGATGTTCAGCATCACCATTGTACATAAACTCTTATCACATCTTTCTCTATACATTGCATCTCTTTTGCTGCGCTACGGACGCGATTTATACTTGACTATCTACAATTGTAGGTTTTTCACTCGAAATAAATGTAATTACATCTGACGGCACTAATAGACTAATTGTTGCTTACATAATATTATTCATAAAGACAATTATATCTCTGCTATGGACTACTCTAAGGGTAATTTATTTTTGTTTATGTGCTACATAATATCATTTTTAAATAAAACAGGTTGCTCCCGTATTATGTTTTCATCTACAGTCCTCAATCGTATTTAAGTGTGATTGTTTTTAATTTAAATGCAATTTTATTCCAAAAAGCTACTGATATTTTTGGTAATAATAAAATATATATTATATTTAGGTATGTATTTATAAAACTATGTTGCCTTTTTAGTGAGTTATTACTTTGAAGATTATCTTTTAAACTGACATCGGAAAAGTCTTAATAAACAACGTCGCGTTCGATTACATGCCGTCGAATTTTCCTTCCGGATTATCCCACAGTAACGAGCCTCGAAGACTAATTTTCCGTTTTGGGCTTTCTTTCGCCAACGAAAACGGCACTAGTATACCATTCGACCATTCTTTAGCCACGCTGTGTCTGTGTTTATCTGCAACCCTTTCCGATCGATTACGCCACAGCCCTCTGCAGCACAGCCTCTCTCTCTGCAACACACAGGATACGCGGTCCATATTTCACCGTATCCTTTTCCATCCCGGGGCTTATTTCGGCTTTGCTTTCGAATCCCGAACGGATATTATGTGTTATTGATATATATATACATATATCTTTTTTTGCAGCGAAAGACGAAAGATTTACCTATACGCTGAGGCGGGTTGTCCCGCGGCATCGGAGCCGCTCGCAAATTCGGTGCCTTATTGTACGGAGAATTTCTTGTTCTTCTCTTTCTTATTTTTTTCCGAGTATATCGGTACATGGGTGTGGCAAGTGTATAATTTTTTTCTGTTTTTCCTGAATGAAAAAAATATATAATTTACGCAGAGCTTCAGGCACGTCGCGTATGCCCGTTAAAATACCAAGCGGAGTTATTGCATCAAATAATATAATATATCTCATGTTTTGCCGATATTAATATTTTATTCTGTAATTATATTTTTATTATTATATTAACATTTCTGATCTAACAATACAAATAAATTATCTTAAATAAAATGCACTTTAACATACTAGGCATACTGAAATATTATCTAAATATTTTTAATTAAAAAATAAGTTTTTTGCTAGATAACGAAATTATTACGATACACCGGTGTATTAAATATACATTTAGTCACTTGCAATCAAAACTCATTATAAGTGAATTAGTGTTTTGTCGTTTGAAAGTTCTCGATGGATTTTTTACATTATTACTTAGCAAAAAATCAAATCCCCCAGCAAATCGTTGTCAACGTTACTTGTTCAAAAATACGTTACAGCATTTCGCTTCGCATTCCCTATTGAAATTAAATTATGATTTATCGAACTGTATAAATCAGCGAGAAATTAATAATAGAAATTTAACATAATAGTAACTGTTTTGACTCCAGCGCTGAAAATCAAATCCATATCCACATGACCTAATAATTTACGCTAAACGCAGCGCTATTTAAATGATCAAAGAGAAAATCAATTATATTATCAGTCAACTGAATGTACTAATATATTGTGTGATTAAAATCAACGATGTGTACGCATTAATAAATACTATAAAATATTTTAATAAAATTATGGAAGTGATATTATATTGATGTTACATATTATGCGAGATTTAACAAATCGCGGATTGATAATGTTAATATTGGCTGAAATTCAAAACTACTATTGTGCTTTTGTGTTTTATAATGCATAGGTTAAACAGTAAAACATATTTGTAATAAAAATCATATACAAACTTCAACATACATGTAATTATGATTGTAGATTTAAAAAATATTTAAATAATACTTGCATTGTAAAACTAATTATTGCACAAAAATATAATTATTTTAAATTGTGATGTTATATAAAGGTACATTAAAACAAATATTTAGGTAGTTTAGTTTATTTTTGAAAACAGTGGTTATCGAATGATAAGATACGTATATTAAATACTATGGATTTTATGCACTTTAAAAACTCTTCTAAAAGTGTATCTATAATTTTAAATTATTTGTTAATGTATCTATAATTTTAAATTATTAAATAAATTTGGTTTGTTAAATTCTGTAAATGTATTATACCTTAAATATATAAAACAATTTTTTATTGTAATTGTATAATTAATCAAAAAAATAAGTAAACTATAATTTATTTTTAAATAATCAAAAAAATATAATATAAGCATCTTTAAAAGGCTCTCTAATTTTTTTGATTTAGTAACCACAACTTTTTAATATTATATCTTTGCGTTTTTATTAGAATTCGTGACTATACATTTATAAATTAAAGGCGCCCGAAACTATGACTTTGATTGATCTTGAATAAAGCTATTTAAATTTATATAATCACTCTAGTATTACTCTTAACTAGTAAAAAAAATTAAAAAAATGAAACCCTAAGAGTTAGTAAAAATAAATAGTAACTAACTTTTCTGACATCCATTTACTTTTGAAGTCACACCTCTTTGGCCTCAAAACTAAATAGTTATGTATATGTTTTATAATATTTATTAGAAATTGGTTATGAAATACGTGGCTTAGGGCTTAATATATTTATAAAGTCAATTAAAATATTTCGTTCCTACTTTCTCGAAACCTTTTCTGTTTTTTTCTTGTTATTCAGCGCCACGTGTCGCACCCAACACTATATACATATTCTTGCATATATAGTCTCGGGTATTGATTTCTTTTTTTCTCGTGCTCCACAAATTTCGTACGCGTATTTTGCCTCTATATCAGATCTTCGGATTATTTCGATACATTAAACCTGGGGGCAAAGTTTAAAGAGTCTCCAGTTGTATTTATCAGGAGATAAAATTAAATGTTGTCGAAGATATTGACGCTGCCGATTCGGGATCATTAACTCCGTATTCTGGCGACGCATTCTTGGAAAAAGCAATTGTAAATTTTGCGAGAAAATCTTGAATATAATATACGTAAAATATAGACGAAAGACATTTTGAATTTCATGTAAAACAAATACCTTTATTATTATTATTATAAGTGAAAATAGCAATTAGAATAATTTAAAATTTCTTTGTTATAAATATAAAGTTTTTTTATTAACGAAAATATGTAATGGTTTTTGAAGTGTAAAAATATAATAAATAAAATTTATACTAGTGTTGCAAAATTAGAATCTAAAAATAAGTAATCTATTGTAATTAATAATATTTTATAAATTATTATCTATTATATGAAGAGCATGTGGATTCGAACGCACGACCTTTTAAATGCTTCACAGTGATATCTAAATGATTCTTTTGAATGGATTATATTTAATCTGATTTATTTATTTACTGTGTACATATTTTATGTGTAGTGTATAGCTTATATTCGAGCATAGGATAATCTCGCATTGGAGAGACCGCATTGCACCGTAGCAATGAGCAGCTAGCGTCCGCCGGGGCTTTATTTATCGGCTGGTACTCGCCAGTGTTGCCAGTATATAGTGTGTACGTATTGGATTTTCTCTCGCGGAAAATGCAGCAATAACTCACTTTCGGTTCGTTTGAATTGTGAGCGCCCCGCCACAATGGCAGTCCAACTTTGCAAAGACTTTCGAATCACTTTCGCGGAAGAAGACACCCATTTCTTCTACTTCTTCTTCTTCTTCTTCCTATCCTTATGCCATGCCACAGCCGACGGCGGATTAGCGATATATCATTTCAAAGGAGTCTGGCCCGGTCGGGGTTGCCATGATAAATTGAATCGGTGCCGAACGAACCGTCTCTCTCGGACTCGTGTTTGAAGTTGACTTCTTTATACAGATTGCAAAATATACAACGATAGAAATTGCATAAATAATATACAAAATTATTAACTTAGAAGTTATTGTTTAAAAATAATATTGAAATGTAAACAAATGGATTTAATTCTTTGAATACATATAAGACCGTGCGCTAACGGTTAATTATGCCCAATATTTAAAAAGTATTTGATTATTTGATAATAACAATAGCGTAATGTATATATCAGCGTCCAATACCTCTTTAAATTTTAAACCCTTATTTTTATTCATATATAAATAAATATATATATATATATATATATATATATATATATATATATATATATATATATATATATATATATATATATATATTTATATATATTTATATATATATATATATATATATATATATATATATATATATATATATATATATATATATATATTTATATATATTTATATATATATATATATATATATATATATATATATATATATATATATATATATATATATATATATATATATATATATATATATATATATATATATATATATATATATATATATATATATATATATATATATATATATATATATATATATATGGTAAATATTTTATTAAAAACAAAGCTTCAGTTTTCAGTTTATGTTATTAAGAATATAAATTTGCTATTTCCCAAGAATACACAAGTTTTTATTTATTTTTTGCCATAAAAAAATGATTTGATATTATATAATTATGGTTTACATCAAACATATATCACATAAATTATTAAGCCTGTAATATTTAATTCAAATCAATATAAACATAACGAAATAACTTCAAACATCAAGATATTCTTTTTTTGATTCACAGTGGTGCTTTCTTTTTTCACCACCCAACACAAGCAGAATTTTCAAAAATGTAATCTTTGGGTAAACTTCAATATAGTATTTTAAAAATATTTATTTGTGAGACTTTTTTATAAATAAAAGTTTAAAGTCTGGAATATTTTTCCAAGTATTTAAATTATAATATTGAAATTATATTTATTATAATCTTTTTTTACCCTTCAATGATCGTATGAATTTTATTAAGTAAAACCCAATGAAAAACAGTTAAAGAAAAAACTAAATACTTCTAAACATTGTTTATAAAAACGATTATTTTAATCTTTTACCCATATAATATTACTATTTTCCATATTTTATTAGTTCAAAAAAACAATTTCCTTTACATAATCTAAAACAATTTTAGAAACGTTATTTACTTTCACGTGGCAAATGAAAACATTAGTATCATTTTATTGTTTCAATACGCTTTTGGACTTTTTCTTGCCAACCTCCATGTATAATATTTTAATTTAATTGTTAAAAACTGCATTAAAGTTTTAAAAAGAATTGTTTTGAATAAGCTGTATTATATAGTGTTTTTTTATTTATATAACCATTTTATTTATTGATATAATATATACTTTATAAAATAGCTTCAATAGTAATTATCCGCTAAACGCATATTCCCCTGTGTATCAGGAGAGTTTACGGTAAATATATTATTTTTTAATATATATTAAATAGTATCAAAGGTAATCCATATTTTATTTAACACAAATGTTAAAGAAAATAATCTACTATTTTATTTACTTAAGTTTTAAAATTTTAAATATTTAAACAATGAATAGAAAAAAGTTAGCTTGGGACTAATTCGTCTACAATCGAAAAACAACTTAAATTTAGATATTCTATCACAGTTTTTATAACATACTCTCTAGATATAATAGTACTTCAAAGAACAAATTAAATCTGAAAAGATAATCAATTGTGAATAATTGTCTGGATAAATATTGTATAATTTAATAGAATTAACGATGTTTTTCAAAGTATATTTAATTAAGAACGAAAGGTTATATAAATATCAAATCATAACAATAACAATTTTCCCGTTTTATTTTCTCTGGATTTTTTAAAGAAAATATACTGCACGAGCCATTTAAAAATTAATTTCGTTAGGAATTCACCGAGAAAGATTAATTTTGAAACGTTTTCAGCAGGTAAGCCGAAATGAAACAAAATTTTTAATCAGTTTTTTTCGCTATTAATGTTTTACAAGTTCGGGTGGTTTAGAGTTGAGATGATAATTAAAATCCCTGCTATATATTTATAATATTAATTATTGAAGTAAACTGCTAATAACAGTAGAACCCTGTTTTTTTGCAACCACATAAATTTATATATAATATAATATTCATAAAATACAAAATATTTATTTATATTATTATTTAGCACCCTTATATTATATTATTTCATAAAAAACGCAACCACACGTCATAAATTCAACTTTCACATAAGCGTCGAAGACAAAGATGCTCTGATTGTGAGTTATTCTCCAAGCCACTTCATTCCGGGCACTCCCCGAACCCAAACAACAACAACAGATAAATGCACTTTATTGCATCATAAATTCATCTCGGCCGCAAAAGTTTCCAACTGCAACTTTACAAAAACGCTGATTCGGTAGTAGCGCAAGTTTACGTCGCCCAGAACTTACTGCATACTGTTAACGCTGTTGTATTGACTTTGAATGCTTATATATACGTATATCTTTCTCTCTACTTTACAACTACGTAAAGTGAGTGCTTTACAGTACAAAAATTCACGACAATTACATGCGTCGTACAATAAAGCGTCGCTGCAGTGTTAAAAACCGTAAAATTTTATTACCATCCTAAAGCTATATGGCTGAGACTATGATGGCGTGAATTGTACATTTTATATAAATATTCTACGTGTATCTTAATATAAATAGTGAGACGTATAATGTTTTATATTAAAGTTTTATGCGCAATGTCTTCAACTTTATTGAAGTGTGGCGTAGAGTTGGTTCAAGATTGGTACTCACATTGCTTTTAATGGATACTTGCATAGTATTATTGTATGCTTCATAAATGAATAGCTTGAAATTATTTTCTACTATTTTATATAAATATGTATAAAACTACTGGGTGTTTGTATCATACATATATAAATAATATCGTCTCTTCACTATATGACGAAGCTTCACATATTTCATAATGCTGGTTTGAGTTAGAATAGATTGTTTATAAAACATTACTATTGCTTCATCGATACACCTCTAAAATAAGTTCACGCTTAAAGATAAACAATTCAGATGGCCAGTCAGACGATCATTAACCAAGAGTCGTAAGACAATAGTAATGTGCACAGGATAGAACGTATGTCTAGTGCGCTTTCTAAACAAAGAGCAATTTTCTCGGCGGTACTTATAGATAAACAAGATCTCAGGACAGAAGTGCTATTGGGTGGTCCGTGCAATATTTACTATTATCAATGCAATTATTTGGTCACGAGATCTCTCTTATTGTGGTATATTATGCGTGTTCCCTATTTTAAAATGGGTTAATCTCTATTATAGTTTGTTTGGAATGGTCTTTATAATGATTTATATATTATAACAGGTGGTTTCAAGCTTTACAGTCTAAACTTTTAAATAAAATAAAAATTACAGCTGATAAACTATAAAACAAAGTATGAAGTACATACATACAATTGGTTTATTTATAAGTATTATTGCGTGAAATACGAAGCATTTTTTTATTTAGATAAAACCAATTTAATTGTTCATCAATTTTAAATTTATCAATAATGCTAATCGTAATTATTAATAGTAAGGAAAAAACTAGTCTTCAAAGCAAAGACTTTACTCCGCTACTCTCCGTGAGCCCTGCTCTTGACCTTCGATTTTTTTCTTTGATCTGATTAATTATTTGTTTATTAGTGGCTAAAATCAAAATCATATTTAAACAAAATATTATCAAGTTCATAAAATTACTAAGAAAGTAAGTCACCTTAATGCATTTTGTGACTGGGAACTTATTGGTTTAAAAGCCATAAAAATCTCAATTTACATAAGTTAACTTTTATATTCACCTATCATTAGACACATAAAAAACAAATGGTTTTTCTATTTTTTATAATGGGTTTACTTTATAATATAGTATATACTGTGATATGGCATCAAACGATGAACAATTTTACAGAGACTAACTCGATTGTTTTTGACAAAAAGTTAATTTTATTATTTTTGTGATTATATTTACTAATCTCGGGATTCGTTTGGGACCCTCTTCTGACTTATAAGTCTGCGGATCCACTAAAAACCCGCGACACGCCAATATTCGACACTAATGAGACGCGGCCCCGGGCGCCTTCGTTGAATGGGTGCCTGGAATATTATCAATTCAGGTCACAGGTCCGTCGCCGGTTAGGTGACACTCTCCTGTCCCTTAATGATGTATTCACCAATCGGAAGGGGACCCATTTCGCTAATGACCCGCTGTTCTTCGCGCTACGCGACAAACGGGTCGCGACTTGTGCGCCATAAAGCCTCGGATACGTTTTCATTCACAATTTATCCAATTACGACCGTTCGTAAAGGGAGATTCTGTGATAAAAAATATTTTATACGCGTACACGTTCATAATGACGTAATTCACCCCCAACTCCGACTTCCTGGCCGTAAAGCTCCGTCGATGAAAAGCTCGGCAATGGAGTATGAAAGTCGCTTCGTTGGTATTCAATATAATAGTATGTAATAATAAAAATAGAATACTGGCATTCTGAGAATGCACGGTTATTGAAATGTATTTTTTTTTTTTTAAATTGTGTACATCTTTTCATTGGGTAAAACGAATATCTAAATAACATATGTACTTTTTATTAATCGTTACTTTCCAAGTAACTTTTTATTATAACGTTTGCTCGTTCGTGTCCTTCGTATACGTGGAATTGCCAGAATTGAAATCAGAAATATTCTTCCGGTTAACTGGTCGATTGAAAACTGTTTTCTTGTCGGTAGTTTTTAAAATTCTATTTCCGAGAAACAGATAATTTCAGTAGCACATATGATTAAAGAATAATCCTGAATCAAACAAATCGCATTTTTGCGAGAGGATCCTAAAACTCGTATCTAAGCTCATACAAATATTTTTAAAAATAACAGATTAAGGAATACTGATATCAATAAACAAGTTGTTTTAAAACATCATTCTATATAAATAAAATTAAGCAATATTTCATAAGAAGCGTTTAAAGCATAGATTCTGAGTAATATTTGAAAGAAAAATATGTAACATAGCTTTACCAAATATATAATGACGCAGTTTATTATTAAATATATAATCAAGCAGTGGCTGCCAAACTGTTTACCTCTTGACTAGGATTCTCAGTCGAATATTCGAATTATTCGCCTGATTTTTAACTATATAAATATTTGAAAAATGAATCAAATATTCGTACAATATTCATTTATACACGTGTACTCGTTTTTTCTCTCAATATACCCGAGTGACTAGTGCCGCTCCAAAATTCATGGTCCTTTTTGAAAAAATGCGTAAAAAATGTTTTTACGCATCCCAAAAACTTTTGTAAATAAAAATGATTATTGGCAGTGACTACATGACCAAAATTCGTAGAATTTCTTCAGTGAATGAAACAAAATATTGAAAAGGCCCAACATTTATTTTCGTTGCTCGCTTATCATTATGAATTTCACGAAAAATCCTGTGAACTGACAAAGGAATGGTCTTAATTTGTTGTATGTCTTCAACGCTAATCATTATGCCAACGGCGATCTCTAATGTTAGCAAAATAATGTTTCTTGAATCAGAATGTGTTTTTTATAGCCTAATTCTGGGCAATCGGGTGAAATTTTTAAATTGTCATTATGTTGTGGATGTTTTATATTATTAAATAACGTTGAAGTTTCCTGGGAACCATTGCTTTATTTGAGAGTGTTGTTATATAAATCATAAACAAAGAAACTGATTTATCTTTTTTAAATAATGTAAAACCATATTAGATGTATTTTTCATTATATAATTGCTTTGATGAGGTGGATTCAGGTGCTCATTTTGTTTGCTATGAGCCTCTTTCTCGTTTTTTAATGTCTTGTTATTACTCTTTATTATTTGAATTTTTTTTATAAGATTATTTACGATATGGTATTGTTTGTATCGACCCACTTGGAATCCCTCGCGGCGCATTATTTTGCTGCGGCACACAGTTTGGCAGACACTGCCATAAAGCATGACGAATGTTAGCAAAGATTTTTTTTAACAACCAGACACAAGATAATGTCCATTAGAAGGCCGAGTTACGATATTTTTTTATGCTTTGCGAAAGACCATTTATTGTAAAAAATATACGAAGTGTAGAAAAAAAATAAAACATTTTTTTTATATATCGCATAGGATTGCTTATAAGACAAATTAGAACATTGGTGATTAGTTTCCTAAGTCTAAATAAAAAATTGTAGCCAATCATTTATTGGCGATTATATTAATGACTTCTATATGTGACATCCACTGTTAAAGGGTTAATATGCATATATCAACTCTGTTAGAATATTTTTTATTTGGATTATTCTCAAAGGCACAAATATAAAAATTGATAATTCAAGCGTTAAAAATAAATTTTAATATCGCTCAATGAGTCTTTTAAGAAATAGTTTGCCGTAAGCTTCCTGGCATACAATTTCGGCGTCTATGAATCTCATTAAAATTGAACAAAGACCTTTAGCCTACCAAACCCTGCGATATTTTACACTTCGCTTCGGGCCGTTTTGAAATAATAGCATTTCACCAACGCCAAATGGAAATGGATATTTAGGATTATGTGAACAAACTTTGAGGCACGTGATTTCTTTATTAACATAGTACCGATGCTTCTTCGACCACATCGTTTAGTGGTCTATAAGTTTCTAAGTGTTCTCATGTTATTAATTTCACGAGAATATGCGCCACGAAAGCCTTCAAAGTGCTTCGTAGATCAATAGCATTTTTTTTATTTATTTAACAATTTAGCTTGAGGTTTTAGTTTTGTGTATATTGATGGTTCAAAATGGTTTGGACGCATTCAATCTGTTGCTCTCTCTCTATAAAGAGTGATTTAAATTCTCTATACAAGTGGGTTTTCATCGTTTAAAATGAACCTTATGGTTCAAATTAATTAATTAAAACGCCTGATTTTTTAAATAACTACTCGATTTAACATTTAATCATTGTTTTAAATGTATGTTTAAGATTAAGGAATAATATATTTTGATTGTTTGTCTTATCGAGTTAGTACAATGTTTAAAATTTAGTTGAATTTTCACTTTTTATGAGAGAATAAAATATAAAATTTGCAGCCGTTCTGTCACCAACGTCCGATTTCTCTGCTCCACCCTGTATTTCTCTAAAGTCATCCAAAGAAGCAAGCCAAATACCAAGAATCGCTTAATACGTAACGACATGAATGTATTAAATTATATTCTAATATGATGTATGTGTAGAGTATAATATAACAGGTATTTCATAAGTATTGGTGTGTGTTCGCTTTAATCAATATCAAAATTATTATACGAACCACCCTCGTACGTGAACAGCAAAATTTATAAGGGCGAGTGTATCATTGTGTAGCCGAGCTGAGCATTCAAGGCTTTCATAGGTACCTAATACGTTAGGCGTTAAGTACTGGAGGGTCGCTGTGAAGTTAAGTGGTATAAGACAGTAGTAACTTTGAGCTGATTCTTTAGGCACACATGTGTGTGGTGTAGGGTGGCACAGAATATATAGACGTGAAGAGTTTCGAACCATAAGATTCCCTAGAATTTATTTTGTATCATTTTAAATAAATTTTTACTTTATTCTTATTTTTGTGATAGTTAAAGTAGCAGGGGCTTAACTTATAAATACATATTTGTTATGTAATTTTAAATAAGATATTTATAGCGATGACTTATTATTAAAAAAAAGCTTAGGAAAGAGGAAGATATTTTTTTTATAAAAGACACGATTAAATTATTACGTCTCCTAATAAATATATTTAAAATTTTTTTTTAAAATACTTTGTCTTAATCATAAAAGTTCAGAAAGGTTTTTGATAAACTTTTATATTCGCTGAGTTCTCCCAGAAATTTGTATGTTACTAGTATCTTTTCTCATTACCAATGTATTTTCTGATTTCTTGAGTACTTTCTGAGTCAGTTTTAATTCAAAATTAAATTTATTCGAATATTTTTTAATGTTTTACAACCGCTACATTTTTTTATACCACTGCATTAGAGATAAAGGGTCCGTGCTAGATACTCAAAAATATGCATCCTTTTTTATAAGCTTTTAATTGAGACCGGAAGTATTTAATTGTAAAAATATGATTACGATTTTCTCAAGTTCTCTGATTGCCCTTATCTTTACTGTTATAATCTAAGAACTGCATTAATTTATAGATATGAAAAAACTTCGTGATTTACAGAAATGTATGTATGCTTTCCACATTTTAGTATACATTCTTTAATGATCCAAAGACGTTTTGAAGACATTGATTTAGAGCTAAGCCCAAAATTTCAACTGGCAATTAAAGAATAAATATACAAGTAAAGAAATAAAAAAATAATGTTAGTAAATATATTTGAAAATCCAAAATCTTACACCAAATAAATGGAGAATGATTTTTTTCTTGCAATGCAAACATTTGTAAAATGAGTAAAAAAGTTATTTTATGGCTATTAAACCTTTCTTCAGACCAATTGAACCCTCGCAAGTAAAATATATAGTTTGCTAAAGATTTTTTTATATATCAAATATTTTGCTTAGTGTGCTTTTTATGCTTTTGAATATTTTGTAGCAGGTTAAATTTTAAATAACAAAGTTTTTTTCAACGCAAAATTATACGATATCCACTTAATTAGCTTAACTTTAATATGATTAAGATCAGATTGTGGCATTATTTACTTTTAGACTATTTTTACTAAAAAGTAAATTCATTACTAGTGACCCTTTGATTCGTTTCTATGAACGCCATAGAGGTAAAGGAAGCAATCTTTAGAAAGCCAGTAGAATAGCGTCATCAATGGGCACACGTTCCGCCATAGCAATTCGCTATAAATCACTCAGTTTTTTCCAAGCTCGCCGCTTTTGGACCACCCTGTTCGTTTATTCTCCACACCGCGGTAACGAACTCTCGTCCGGAGTGGCTTGCTGAGCATATTTCATGCTTTCTTACCTCAGCACAAGTTGTGCGCTCAGCTCACGCATTCCCAGCCCCGGCCAAATGAGCATTTCCCCACCCCCAACCACCCAACACAACCCACCTCTCGACACCCCACGGCTCGAATAGTTGTATTAAAATTCCTCGAATTTGTCACATAAACTAATGCCGAGTGATGTTTACGTTTAATGTACACATAAGGACGTCTTAATAACCGTGACGACTTGTAGCGTGAACGCAGACGGTGTGTAGTCATTGTCACGGTTCGGTATTAAGGCAGACTGCTAACGTTCTCTTCTCTAGAGCTCTTCTCTTGTCTATTCAGCAGCCAGTCGACGTGGTTTAAATTCAATTCATAACGCAAAAATAAGATTGAAGCGTTAGATACGTTGACGGGAAGCTTCCGCTCTATGGGATTGTAATAAAGAGAAGTGTGGTTGAAATAGAGACGGTGACTGATTAACACATTACACAACAGTTTTTTAAACATTCACTAGATGTGTACATTTGAATATTCCTTTTAAATATGGAAGTACAGAAACTTTGATTCAATAAGCTTTTTAGCTCTCACATATTACTGAGTAGTTTTTACTTTATGTGTTAATTTGCATACTATTGCATTTGGTTACTCGGGGATTCCAAATCATAAGGGCCCATTTTTTACAAAACGTTCCATAATTTACAAAACACACATGATTTACTTGTCTTCCTCTAATAATAAATTTTGTCACTGTTTTGATGAGGTTAGTGACAGTGGAGCGGGCGGGACATAATCTCTGCTTTTGCTCTCACAAAACTTGCATAAAACGTTTCCTTGGATAATTATTTAAAATAATTTAGAAGAAACTAACAACATTGCAACTAATCTATTAGTTATTGATGATCATTTTGTCACCCTCAACAAACTCAGGAATAATCATGCTAGTTTATCTGAGCAAACAAAGTCCAACCTTTTTTTTCACTAATAACTTTTGTCAAAAACTCTAATAAACATTGTCAAAAACTTTTTTAAAATCAAAATAAACTACATTTATTTGTAATCGCACATTAAAAGATCACTGTTTTGATGAAAGACAGTAAAACGAGTTTATTTTTATCCTACCGTTAATAACCATTATCGGAACTATATATAGTCAACTTTTTTTAGATTTCCTAAATTCCCTGTTCTGTGCATATGCTATAATAACTTAAACGCCAGCGACTTACCGATGAGTCACTTCTTGTATATTTTTTTGAACAACTTATTTTTAAAACAATGAAACATATTTTATACTTTTTTTTTAATTATTAAATATTGTTGTACTATCTTCATCTATCAGTAAAGCAAATATTTTACATTTATTTTTAGAAAGAGATACTGACGCTGGCGTTCAAAAGGTTAAAACCTTACTTCTCCAGCTCTCGAAACTTTCGGAAAAATTTGTCAATTCCATTTTTATTAAAATCAATACTGCAAGAAATTTAAAAAAAACATTATTATCCAATTCGTGGACCTGATAAAAAAATGTATGTAGATACATATGCTTAAACAAAGTAGATAAATTTATATAATCGTACTTTTTATAAATTTTAATTTTAAACGACACTCCATATTGTTCGTATTTTCTGTAAAATTATAAATTATAATTTTAAAAACGAGGATGTCACAATTTTTGAACTTGCTTATTTTAAATTTAGACAAGTCTAGGATATTGTTATATTACTAGTTATAAAATCTGAAGCCATATATTATCTAAGTGACAAAAAAATAGATATGAAAACCATAGTAAATTATGCAGTAATAAGCAATGTCATAATTGGTTTTAATATATAGGTAACATAACTTTTTATCATTATTCTTAGCATTAAACCCTTAAAATGCTATTGACTCATTTTGTAACTATTTTACTATTGAACAGTGAATAATCTAATACCCGCACTTCACTCTCCGAAAGTTGTCCTAGTGGAAGTTCGACCGAAGTCGGTCAAGGTCGCAGGCGTAGCCGGGAATTTCATACGCGTGCACGCTTCTCAACCTCGCGTATTATAACTACGTGCGTGTTTTAAACACAAAAAAAATTAAAGCCAAATGGAGAAAAAGGAGATGGTGGATGATTGCAATGCACCGGAATAGATCAATGTTAGTAAATAAGACATTTTATGTTGAATCGAGGCTTCACTGTCACTAATAAATAATAAACAGGAAACGTTCAAGTGTGCAACTAATGAATAATTTCTATTATTTTTTAAGGAAAAGTATGGAAAGTCAATTTGCTGAATTGAGATTTTATATACAATATATAGCTTAGGTCTTTCTCTTTATGATACATGCAAAATTGACTGCGGATTTTTGCGGTTTTTAACACATTGCATACCTTAAAAATGTATTATTCTTAAAAATGGGACGGGGCTTAGTCGCGAAAGTTACGACCTAAAAATTTGTTCAGAATCACCAAATATACACATATTTAAAAAAAAAAACGATACCGGGTATGATAAAATGCTAGTCAAATACTTTTTCTTAATATAAAACAGCAAATTTGTGACATATACAATTTTTTTTTTTTACGCTACGCGGCTAAATTTTTTTATTACGCTACGCACGGCCGTTAAACACGGAATTCCTCTTCCTCGGGCCTACAATTAAAGAAATGTTAACGTCAAATTTAAAATACAGTTTTGTAATGATTGTAATTTTTTAATAATATGGTTACCGTGGTAAAATCAGTAAACGTCAAATTGTGGATCGCGTACTAATGAAATAAAATAAAAATTTGTTTGGAATGACTAAATATATACATATTTAAAAAAACGATACCGAGTATGATAAAATGCTAGTCAAATACTTTTTCTTAATAAAAAACAGCAAATTTGTGACATATACAATTTTTTTTTTTACGCTACGCGGCGAAATTCGCACGACCGTTCAACACGGAATTCCTATTCCTCGGGCCTACAATTAAAGAAATACTTTAAATAATTGTATTTTTTAGCACTTATAATATTATATATTTGACTAAGAGCACTTATGGAATCAACTAAAGTGGTGAAATAATTTTGGCCGTCCAGATCGGGCAAAAATACCAAACAGTGGCGCGATCGTGAAGACGCCCATATTAAAATTGAATCGTTCTATCTCAGTTTGCGATAAACCATCTCTATCTCTCTCTCTCGTCACGCGAGAGAGCGAAAGGGGAAGTATCTCGCCGCTCGCGCTCGAAGCGTCTTCGGGTATTACTTTCGGAAAGCGAGGGAATTTTCGGAGGCGACGAAGTCGGCCGCCTCGACCAAAATTACCCCCAGTTTACCTCCCGTTCGCGGTGACCTCGGAGAACTTGCGAGAGATTTTAGCGCGGGGACAACCGAGCTCGACCGAAGTAAGCCCGAATTTTCACATTATATTTCCCGTCCTTGGCCAACTGTCGCCTACTTTCGGAGAGTGAAGTGGAAGCATTAAAATATAGTTTGAATAATATTTTTATAATTTGTAATTAGGCATTAAGTGTTTTACACTTTTATTATTAAAACGATATTTTTAAATAGTCCTGCTGTCAAAATATTTTAGAAGGTTGCTATTATAATAGTTTTTATTGTCAACAATGTTAAAAAAAATATTACTACAAGAAATTACTTCAGATCGACTTGAAACTATTCACATTGATTTAACATAATTTGTATTAATTTTAAAAGATAACAAAAAAAGCAATAACAGTCTTAGAAAATGTCCACAGCTGCATAATAACAACTCAGAAGTATGAATTATTCATAAATTTCGGTTATTACAAAGTATAATTTTTTCTCATTATTTTATATGCGACTGATTTTATCTCTTTCTGTTTAAAATAATCCTAAGATGAGAAGATAAGTTTTGTAAAACAAAACGACTCACCGGTGAGTTTTTGGTATTAAGCGGTTGAAGCAAAGGTTTTATTTGATCAAATTAGACAGATTTATTTAACAATTTAACTCTAATTTATGATATTACATATTTTTAGGCAGCAATTGAAAAAAACTAAATTATTTTATTATTATATATACGTCTTTATTATATATTGTAGCTTTGGATCTGATGTTCATAAAATAAAATACTATTAAATAAAGTGATAATCTAATATTAGCATTAAAATTGCATTACACTGGAATACGCTAATTTGTCGCTTGCATAATAATTATCACTTATGAACATATGTGCAGAGAGACTTACCAAATCAACCCAAATAAAAATAGTCCATTTTAAAGTGCAAACTTCGAAATTGAAATTTGCTATGGTATGTTATAATAATTTATTTATTTTAGGTATAAATAATATTTAAGTGTACCTGATAAAAATTATTCAATCTTATCTTAAACACACTATCAATTAACTGCTTTAATGTATAAAATAGAGTAGTATAAATATATAATAAAATCCTATACCTAACCCCAATATAATGTAGTTTTTTAAATTAAAAACTATTTACCTATTACTGAATATTTTTTTGTTTTTTATTTTATTTGTCAAGGTTGTTAAAAGTTGTGGTCAGCTGTGTATGCATAACTAACATGCAGTTACCTGAAATCATTCATTACAGTATTATTTGCTTGCCAGATTATCTAACCTGAATATACCTAAAATCCACATCAAACAGTTAGACGTTTACTTCTTAACTATAATTCAATTTATCCGACTAGCTGGAGCAAAGTGCTCTCCGAGCGAGCATGATGTTGTCTACCCGAAAATGGCATCTGCTTTTGGATTCGAGATACTATACGTGCGGCATTACGTCACGGCTGTAATCAGCCGCAAAAACTCGTTAGTCTTTAGTGAATTTTCAGCTGAGAAAATTACAGCAGACTCGCTCGGTGTTAGTTTACACTCGAGCAGATAGAAAATCGCGTTTATGCAGAGGAATCAAGACTCGAGTTGCTTTGTAACCATATGATTGGCCAATCGAGCGATCGCAGAACACGGAGCAAACAGATTTTTTTATTCGGAGAATAGTCAAAGCTTTCAATATTTTGCGTATAGATGCGGAAGCACGCGTGCAAGGATAAGGGTTACTGGTTGAATATCTACCTATATAAAAAACTACTTTTTATTTATTTTCGAAGATATAATAAAAACTATTCTAGAGCAATGGTATTTTATTTTACAAATAATCACATATCCAAGATAGTATAACTTATTTTATGTATAAAAAGTATTTGTATAATAGTTTGTTTTAATAAGTCAATTTTCAACAATATTTCCATAACCTTTTGAAAAATATCGTTAAAATAATATTAATGCAATGATAACTAACTCTTATCGTTATAATATATTTTTATTAATTATAAATTTATAAAATAGAGATAGAATAGGTGTTTTAATCAAAAACTTTGTGATTTAGTCGCACAGTAGCTACCAACATATGTGTTATTTGCTTATAGCGGCAATATGTTAAACCGTTAATAATATTTAGCCGATCTTACTTCAGAAAAAATAACCATTTCTTCGTCATTTTTAACTTTAAAAGCTTTATTTAAAGGCTCAGATCAATAAACAAATAATAAAATATGTGTTTAAAGTATCTAATATTCAGTACTAATATTAATTTTATTTTTACAGTACCCCTGACACAAGTGGTTGCCGTAGCTGGAGAACCAGTCTATCTACCATGCGACATCTCTACCACAGACTATGGAGATGCAGTTCTGTTAGTTCTATGGTATAGAGAAGATCTCGGCACTCCTATTTACAGGTAAATATTCAATATTAAAAGAAAACATATACAGATATTATGTGTGTGCGATTTTCGAAAAAATCCCATTTCGGTAGACTTTTATTTATGTTTGCTACTTTGCAGATTTTTCAATATACATGAGATATTTCTGGGTCACTTCCCGCCAAAGAAATTTATAGGAATCAATTGGCGACGGAGTGGGTTTTGAAAAGCCCTCTCGGAGGCTTTACCGGAGAGCTTTTATTGCTGGTATACGTCTCTCCTTCTGGTGCTGGGCGACTGTGGAAAATCAGCTTTCAGATAAAACTGAACATTCAATACGACATTTTTACGTATGTGTATGTATTTGAGTATAGGGAAGAGATGTGTATTGATGTAAATGTATGCTTTTTGATATTGTCTGAAAAAGTTTCATGTGTTGAAACGATTAATGAAATTTGAATAAGGGTTGTTTGTTAACTATTTAAGAAATGAGTGAAGAAAGTATTATTTTAATTATTACGTTTACATTTTCATATTGTAAAAAAGTAATGCCTTTAAATTAAAAATATAATTAACAAATAATTATTTACAATAAAATAATAGTGAAAATTAAAATTAAAAATATAATAAATTATATTTTGCCATCATTACTATTTCAATGTAGTTTTAATATATTAACTTAAATATAGGGCGTAAAGTTATATAGGTTTTTCTGATTGTTCGAAGCTTTTTGTTTTTTGCAAATATTAAAATAAGTAATTAAATTTAATTAATTGCCAATATGTTTTTAAGAATTTATAAAATACATCAAAATACCATGCCAATAAAAAAATGTCTCAATAATTTGTACGGAATGAACGTGTATTGAAATTAAATAACTTACCTTTTCATACCGTGTGAGTGATTATCTGTGTGAGCAATATTCGTATAAGCAGTCCTCGCCTTTATATGAATCAATTCTTTATACAATTTACTGTTTTTTAAATCTAGGATTTGGATACTTGATTCATAGAATTAAAAAGTGTTTTTGTAATTATATGTTTCACTTTGTTTTCACAAAGATTAATAACTAATCAATAAAGCATATTTAATATTTTTAACAGTTCTAATCAAATAAATGAAATTTTCTAAAAATATTTGCCTATATCATTTTTTTTGCGCTTGCTCAGTAGCGCTTTCTTAATCAATTAATTTGTCACAAAAATATTCAATTATTTCTGTGGAGCGATGATTTACACTCTTTTTGATCTTGCCTTATTATGAATGCACAAAAAGGACGTCCAAGTTACCCGCTTGTTGTTGACTTTGAATATTTTTCTGATTGCTTCCAACTCGAAATATATATTATCCACTTAAAACTTTGTATCTGACAAGTTGTAATATTCCCATGGCCCTCTGCGGCAAAACAAGCCCTGCCTATATTTACCCGCGCCCTTCTCTGTAGAGATTTTCAGAAATACATCTATGTATGATAATTTTAATTTAAAATTCTTTTGACCGGTTTCGAGTACGAATAATAAAGTTTAATATTGTTATTAAATATTATTTTTTTCATTATTATTTACCACACGAAACCTATCAAAAGTTATTACCAAGAGGTGCCAAAGATAAGCTTATAATTTAATTTGATACGAGTCATAAAATTGTATACATTATATATTATATAGAAAATTTTTTATCTTAAAAGTAAACACGATAAATTTAAAATCAAACTAAGCTTTTATATGTGTATTACCTATTATATTGTTATTTTTTATGTATTAGCAATATTATTGTTAAATTTATTTAAACAAAATATAATTTTGTAGCACATTTTTTCACAGAATATAGATTGCTACATGATGCTTGCCTTATAAAATTTGTATACTGTAATTAGTGATACATAAATATTTTATAATTTTATGGCATATAGTTGATATATATAATTAAAAACAAGTACTAAAATATAGCATATTTTATTTTATGGCATATTCTACCTCAGACTTAAATATGTACGATCCCGTTTTAAGTTAGTTTTCATTTTTTTATGGCTTCTCTATGGTCCTAAAATAATGATTTTGTATACATGGTCTATTTATTAGAATTATATATATAAAAAAAAAACACTTTTTTTTAAGCCCAATATTATTATAATTAAAGACAAAGAAATATTAGTAATAATCAATTCTAAAAGTCAAGTACTTATTTATAACCTAAAGAGCATAATTCAAGTGTCGATGATTTGCTCACGTCACGACCTACAACTTAATATAATTTGACGCACTGTTCTTAAAATAATTAAGTGATCATAGTATAAACAGCAGCTTTGTAATTTAATTTTAAAATTTAATCAATACGCCTTTTTTAGCCCTTTTAACGCATTTTAATATGGTTTAAACTCTCCGTAGCAATAAAAACTCTTGTGCAGCGCCTGCAATTATAACACAAAAGAACTTTACGGCAATATAAAACAATTTACATTGTAAACGTTCGCCGTATAACTGCGGGTTAACGCTTTAAAATTATAATTCGCACATAAATCCGTATTAATGTCGTCGTTAAATATTTTTAAACAAGAAAATAACAAAAAAGGCAAAAGAAAGGCAATCTTGGTGGGTAATTATCGAGACGATTTTGCAAATGTTCTCTTTATGCCCTTTTTCTCGTATTTACATATTTTTACATCTCGCCATGTTCATAATGGTAATGTAAAATAGGTATTATAATTTTACATGTTTCATACAGTTAATTGCAGTTAAAATTTAATTTGATTTTATTGTTAATTTAATTACATCAGAACGCTAATTACATTTTATTTCTTGAGTGCTTTTTTAATACCACAGAGTAATTCACAAACAAAATTAGAATAAAAAAATGCAATTAATAAAAAAATAATATTTGGATTAACTACAGAATATTTAAGAAAAATATTTATTATAAGTAGTTTAAGAGTCAAGTATTCTATTGCTTAAAATTCAAAAAGATAAGTTTTGTATGTATATTTTAACTAACTTAGTAAAGTAAACTTTATTATTACACCTGGACTCCTCTGATGTTTTAATTTAAGCAATATCAGTTTAAATATTATTTAAAGATTACGATTACATTGTTATAAAGATGTAATCCATATAATAATATATGGATGTGAGTTGAATTTTTTCGCATTGGTTGAAATTTTAATAATGTTACACTGAAAAAGATAAATTATTTAATTGGCTAATAGATTAATGTATCGCAAAGTTAAAAATTGTCATTTTTATAAATAGTTTCTAAAATTATATATAAACCTAAAAATGAATAAATAAAATAATTATAATAAATTTAATGTGAGGATCTTAGGTTCGTCTAAGCATACAAAGTATATATCATAGTTATTAGAAAAAATTGTAAAAATTATATTTAATATTAAATACTTTTTATATGAATATTTTTTTTTTTTTTTGTATATAGGTTACTTTAATATTTTAGTAAAAATCTGCTTTATTTTCAGTGTCGACGCAAGAGAGAGAGACTTTGCAATAGCCGAGAGATGGTCAGACGAAGGGGTGTTTGCAAACAGGGCTTATTTCATGCCCGAAAGAAGACCTGCCCAACTGGGCGTAGATAGGGCAAAAGAGTCCGATCAGGGTCTCTATAGGTGCAGGGTAGATTTCAAAGTTGCTCAAACGAGGAACAGCAAAGTGAACCTCACCGTGATCGGTAAGTGAATTTTCGATATTCCATATATACTTTCAGAACCATGTAATAATATTAATGTAACGACATAGCGATATTGTTTCTTTATACAAGATGGCCTTTTGCCATTTACCTTTTATTATTATTTTTATTTCAAGAATTTGACAAAAAGCTTAAATACTTTGTTCACTTATAAAATATAATGTACGTTGATATTAAATATGTTGCTAGAATTTTAAGTACATTTTTGCCTATACGTATTGTTTTTAAACAATTTTACTTAGGCCGATTATATTAATTTAAATCAATACTTACAAGGGCTCAAATATAAATGTATGTGAATGTGAGTATTTTATACATTCATACTATACGATACGAGCAGATCAATCTATTGACTTAAAATTTACTAGCTACTCGAAATATTTATTAGGAAAATATATTTATTAAAAATAAATATATAAATCATTTGATAAATTAAATTAGTGTATGCTAATACATATTAATAAAGCACGTGATCTTTGTTATACAGTGTTACATAAAAAACTAATATTTATAGTTATGTGATATGTGAAGCAACCTACTCATATATTTATATATCGTACTCTATCTGAAAATTTTAATACAGCTCTATTTATTGACTGTAATATATCAATTTATTAGGAAAATATATTTATTAAAAATAAATATATAAATCATTTGATAAATTAAATTAGTGTATGCTAATACATATTAATAAAGCACGTGATCTTTGTTATACAGTGTTACATAAAAAACTAATATTTATAGTTATGTGATATGTGAAGCAACCTACTCATATATTTATATATCGTACTCTATCTGAAAATTTTAATACAGCTCTATTTATTGACTGTAATATATCAAACGTATCAGGTTGAGGTTCTACATACGTTCGCCACTCTATCCCTATCCGATTATAAGTGAGCCGTCTCGAAACGCGCAAATTCCCCATGTTGTGCGCGGTTAAATCGTTGGTTATTTCAACCATCCGTGTACCGTCTTGAGCGAGTGGCTGACTTAAATATTTTCCCTTTTGAATAAAACGTTTGATGTGGATGTTGCCGCGGCAGTTGTTCAGCATTCCTGTAGATGTCTGCTGGCAACAAACCCGGGCGTCATAGATAAACATGACAGCTATTGTATTTCATAAGGGACCTCTGTATTTCAAACTAGCGTATTCTGACATTTTCCCCCATTCAACCACTTCGCCACATTCCTTTAGCTGCTCACTGCTATATAGGGTAGGAGAAACTTCTATTTTTGCGTGCTCCTCATCTCCGTTCCATTGCCATCTTCAGCCGGCTTGGATTTTAATATGCATTTCAAAGCAAGCAATCTATTTTATCATAAAGAAAAAAATTGATTCAGATTTTAAAAAGGCAATTTTAATTCTCAACTTTATTGATATTTGTTTTATTTACATGTCATTGGACTAGACCATCAAGCAGTTGCTCTTAACCTAATTTATAACTTCTTTGTCATTGTTAACTCATAAGCCGCCTAATTGGAATTTAGCTAAAGAAATAAATGAGTCACTTGAAACAAGGTCTATGATTTACGAAGGATGTCCAGAAATAAATTAATATTGCCTATTAAATATGATTTAAAGCCACAGATTGTCTTTTTTTAACAAAGCGCCATTAGCCTTTTATCTTTTAGCTTAACATAATATTTAAGAAAAAATATCTCATTGCACCTAAAACAATTTCCCAGTTATAAAATGAGTAACAAACAATTTTTTTACAAAATGCTTTAATGGCTTAATAAATAACAAACGTGAATTTCTGTTGAATTTAAAATAAAAATAGTACAGGATTATTAATGATATGTATATATAAAAAGCATCAAAAACGTCACGGTGGTTTTACCTTTAAATTATACGCTTATATCAAAGCTAGGTTGATACGCTGAATATTGAACTCTTGAATTCCAGCTGAAGTCCAGCAGGGTAGTTTTCTCGGGCCGTTTCTCTTCTTTCTATATAGAATAATAATATTAAATCAAATTATGAATTATAATTTTCATTAAACGGCAATTTTAGCAATTGTCAAATATTTCAAATAAATATAAAGTTCGCGAAAAGGGTAATTTGTCTGTAATTGTTAAAGGCGCGAGATAAACGCTCCGCACAAAGGCTGCAAAAGTGAGTTTGAAACACACGAATAGATAAATAATCAATTGTGCAAAGTTTAAATTGAAAGATGAAAGGATCGACTCGAAAACATCGCTTAGAACTTGACAATTAAGACTCGGATAAGGGCCAATCTTTAGAGAGCAAACGGAGCGATTGGACGGCAAACAGCACTAATTGTTCAAAGTGGGTCACAGAAAATTTTGAATGAAAAATACGTTATATAAATTTCTGGCGATTCAATGCAGCATATTGAGTTTTTCAAAAACGTATTCAATTGTAATTTTCTACGTTTTATCACAATACTTATTGAACGATAAATAAAACTCAGATTGGATTACCTAAACGTTTTTTTTTATAAATGTAATTAATGCATTTTAAAATATTTTATTTAAGTTACATTGAATAAAATATTTAAAAATATAATGAAACAGTGATAGCTTATAAAACAAAGAGGCACTAAGTGCCATTGTATCATCTAAATTTTCCTCACAAATTTCAATAATCGTTATCTGGGATTTTTTATCTAACTTGATTTTTTATTTTAAATTAAAAGCACCTAATTTAAAATAAAAAAATCATTAAAAATAAATGTTTTATTAGTTCGAATAAAAATAACAGTTGTTGATTTCAATATTAATTAAAAATAAGTAAGTTTATAATACAAAAAGCTGTTTTTGCTAGGGCTAAAAATATGGCTGTTAAACTTATGTAGTAAAAATATTTATTTTTAATATGATTTATACAATTTCTTCACTAAAAAAGTAAACTTAATTAATTATGAAAAAAAGTATATTGAAAATAACCCAAATAAAAAGCAATAATATCATATAAATATATTGTTTTAAAAGTCTTTTGTATTTTCACATATGTAAATATAATCCACATTTGGTCTACCAGTTGTCGGTGACTATATACGAACTGTTTTAAAGGAAGTAAATTTCCCAGATTGCAGGATTTATTTGACTGCGCGTTCGGTTGACAGCAGGATATATTATGGCCTCCCAGGACCCCCAAATCAACCGTTTCGCAATTCGGTTCGACTCGCAAAAAAATAGTACACGTAACCTCATCTTTTGCTATATATTTCAAATAGACTTTGCAGCATTTGCATGAAGTCAATGGTGTGCTCTTTTTCCTCTGATCCAGGGTTCGGTATTTATAACCGGACGGTTCATTTGAGATGGAGACTATGGTCCGTAGAAACTTTTTGGAGTTCTTTACGTCTGAAAAGAGACTGGGTCGTAAATATTGGCGGTAAAGACCCGGTTGTGGGGGCAAAGGTTCGTCAGAACGGCCTTTGGGGTTGTTCGACCGTTACACAATAAAACAAGCGGAAGGGAGAAATCCATAAAAGTGTGAGAGGCACGTATAGACGGATGTGTGTTTTCATTGAAATTAAATAATAAAAAAAGAGGGACGCTTGTAAAAATGCATAATAAAGGGCAATGGCGTAAGAAGATTGCCTATCATAGTATAGAGAACAGTACAATGGGAATCCTATTTTTTTAAAGCATTAAATAAGATATATTTTTAAATATTAAATAATTCCTAAATAAATATCGTTTTTTTTTATAATTACAAATATTTACTTTTAAATGTTTATTTTTACTTTTTATGATGCAAAATATAATTTTATTTTAAAGGTTTAACCTCTATCATTAGCATAAACTATTGAAAGCTTTGAAGTAAAATATTCCGATACTCCCCTTTTCACGTCGTCTGCATTTTGATTTTTTTGCGATCAAGGAAGTGATGCATCGATCCAAATTATTATCTAATAAATCACTTTACAAATGTTTTTAATGGACGCAGTTGCGTAGTTTTATATTAATTATTCACTGAGTAAAAATATTTCAATCTTTAATTTTTGGGCCCAATTTTTGCCAAGTCAAGTCCAGACAAAATACGTACTCAACGTGCTCAACTGTAAACTAATGGCCAAAGCAAGACTGGCTGGTAAAACTTAATTTAAAAATAACGAAATTTTTAAAGATTACCTTATAGTGCCAATTGTGTGAGAATTACCAATTAGCGTAACTACTCTTTTTGATCAAAAAATTAAAGCTTAGCGTAAATGTATTTTTTATCACAAATAGATTTTTTGTCTTTTCATGTTGCTATGGAATTTAACCAAATTAAATTATTTTTTAAATAAAGCCTTGTTATTATATAAAGCCAACTAGTTGTTGTTAAGTCTACACGATGAGCACTTTTTATGTTAGTGTTACTTTCAGTTATAAATTTAAAAAAGCAAAAATGAGTTGAGGATTATGTTTATTTTACATGTACTTTAGACTACCACTTGCAAATTTTAATTTGATAAAGAACAACTATATATAATAAACATTATTTTAAAGTTAATGCTGAATGGTTAATACTGTATAAACGTCAGTTTTCAAAACTGGTTATGCATATGGAAGCTTGCTATTTAATTATTAAAATATTGCGACGCACACACATCATAAACCATTACGTTACTAAAAAGCACCCCATTATGAATTTAAAAGCCTCTCGAACAAAAAAGCACAAAACACGTGCTTGAATACAAAACGGTTAAGCGCGCCGTTAAAATATTGCAACGTACACGTACGTATAACGGTCAACAAATCGTACGTTAAGGCCAGAACAAACCGACGGACGTACCGGTATCGCCGCCCGTAATTTTTTTCTCGCCATCTTTTTTATGATCTGTCATGTGGGTAATTTGAAATATTTTATCAAAGCTTTGCACGCCGTGGGCTCTTTTTTCAAAATATTTGTATACATATTTACACCAGGGTTCGGGTATTTTGGGGTGTTCTGCTTTAGGGGGTGGTTCAGTCCGAAGAGCGTTAATTGCCTCGGAAATGTTTGCATATAATCGTCGGCACGGTTATTCCATTAAAAAATTACGCTCTTTGTTGACGTGATCAAATTTAATCATCGGAATTCATATTAATTAACTCGATATTCATATACGTGAGATGGTGCCGTGTTGGGGCGGGTGTGAATTATCGGAGAGCGAGGCACGACGCACAGTGTTCTGATTTGAAAAATCCAGGAAGACGCTTGATCAATGGTGTTAAACAGATTTCTTGCTTTTATATCTGGAACCATGTGTTACTTTCAAATTTTATTATTTTTATTACGTAGAAATGCAATGGTTAAGAAAAAATCATATTTTTTATTTATTACTGTAAAATGTCGTGAATTGCCTAATTTGAAATAAAATAAGATGTTTTTAAAAACCGAAATATTGCATAAATAGTTTTTTATAAACCATTGTTGTTGATTGTGTGACTGTGATTGTGAGTGTCACGATATTATGAAAAATAAACCCGAGTTGAATGAATTGTGCAATTTGACAGGTCAGGTCGGAAAGGGCAGGATGTCGGCTGACTCTTGGGGTCGATCTCATGACCTGCATGTCGTAGGTCATTATTGATTCTGGATTTTGGACGCCTTATAAAATATTTCTGTAAAATTAACGCAACTTTTTCGTTTCATTTATTTGTCTCACACATAGTCTTTGTGTTCTTCTTGTATTTTATATTCAGTATTAAGCATTATGAAAACTAAATCTTGATTATAAATTTATTAAATTAAAAACAATAAGTTATTCTGAGCCTGGTTTTATTTTTAAAGGTTGCGAATTTAGACTCACTGAAGCGTATTTTTGATCTAATTCACAGAACTTCATAATTTTATGATCTTTGGAAATTCAATAAAGTCACTATTCTTCATTTAAGAGCTTAAAAATGTGCAGTAAAAACTATATTAGCAGTCGCAGTGTTGACAGTTTTTTCAAAATTATTTGCAATTTTTATTGTCAATCACTTTTAAAAAGTTTTATTAGACCAACAGTGTAGTTTTTGTCTGTACTTTTTTACTGTCATTAACTTCTTGTCTTTCGACAAAACAGTATCAAAATCTTTTGAAGCAAGAATTTAAGTAGACGCCATATCTATACTGATTTTAAAAGAGCTTTTGTGGTGGGTTTTAAACACCTTTACAATTTATTAAAAATTTACGGTCACTCTATTCGAACCAACAAAAGGAGAGATCAAACCATCGCAAAAAGTGAGCCACACACAAATTTAGAAATTTAATAAAATTGATTATCTAAATTAAAATCCTGGGCCATTGTGCGTCAGATCAAATAATAATTTTATACCTGTTGACAAAAATTTATGGAGTAAAATAATTTAGTTGGAGCTTAGCAAATCTAAATTTTACATTTAATTAAGCGCGTTTAGAATAGTTAAACTTTGATAGTGGTATTAGAAGCATTTCCTTACCTCGCCGCATTGGTAGTGTTATAATAAAATAATATTTTTTTCCTTTAAAATCCTAGTAGAAAATACAATTCATTAATTATATGATGTCTTTAGTTATATTTATATTTTAATATTTTAACTATAACATTGTTTAAATATATTATTTTAACGATTTTAAGTCACTTTTGAGTTATTATGTATAAATAAATACTGTTCAATACTGAATATACCAGTATGACGGATATTAACGGTCGTAAATCAGGACAGGTTTCTCGACAACGATTGTGCAAATAAAGCCATGTGCAAATATCAAACACACACATTCAAGCTTTGATCTTTTTGGCAAATAACAATTATTACGGGTTGAATACCATAAAAATGTGTTGAACCCATTTATTACCAAAAATAATATTTTTTCAACATAAAAACTCCCATAAAGGGACAATTTACGGGTGTCACCCTTTAATATATGTAATTAATTATTCATATGTCTACATGTAGTGATTTATTGTTGCTAATATGCCTAATTTTTAATGGAATATGCAGACATGAAATTTCTTATAACGATTTAATTAGAATGTTTTGTATAGAATAGCAATTATATAAAATAATGTATTTTGCCAAAGATTGAACTTTTATTAGCGCATATTATTTTTTTTATTTCTCTAATTAACAGAAAATTTTATATACTGCGATAATAATGATCCAATAGATAAGTTTATTAGGCATGGTTTGAGTAAATAATAATTTAATGAAATATTAACAAAAAAAATATACAAAAATAAAAAAATTCTATTATGTAAATTTTGGATCACAAAAAAGTATTCTTTAATAGGCAAGTAAGATAAGTTAAATATAGTTTTTGTACTTAGAAAAACATTTTTTTCATATAATTTAGTACGATAGTAATATTAGATAGGTAGAGATGTGTAAAAACATTGATTGCATTGATGCAAGCTCTTTAAAAAAATATTTTTACTGCATGTTTAAATAGATCTCGTCAATAGATTCTCATGTATATGAAAAAAAATATACGCTTGTAAGTAAAATCGGTCACTTAATATGAAACAAGCTAGTATATGTATATATCTTGTTGGAATACCCTATATGAATAAAAAACTACCTTTGAAAATGCCTGAATGTTATATACGAGCGTGCAATGCGAGTACAATATACTTTAAGCCTTCATTTATCATGTGACCCCTTTAGAAGTTGTATGCAAAAATATGAATTATTTTTATAACCTTTTTGTTAATGTATTGTGATTTATATTACACACGAGACCAGTAAAAGATTTTTTCTCTTGTACATAATTCACGCGCAGCGGACAAATTTTTACACGAACGAAAGCATTCCAAATAGTTTTTATTTATTTTTTGCAAACGATAAACGTTCGACGTGTTCGTCGTAAATCTTTTTTTTATTGAATAATTTGTATGGAGCTTCGGACGTATTGTTAAATTTCACAAACGAGAGAATCCATTATGTGCGAAACCACTATGAAAAAGATAAATTCTGAATTTATCAAGTCCTAAAAGACAATTGAAACGAAGTATACACATCCACTAGTGTCTGAGAATAAAATAAAACAAGCAGATGTAAAATCTATCCGAGGGTTTAAATGGGTCAGAATGATCGCGCCCGTCCACGGGCCCACTTTTAACAACAGCTGGCTTACACTTTATGAGGCCACTAAATAAAAGTACCGAGCCGAGGACTCGAGACCGTAATTGATGTTTCAGCAAAAGTGCTTAATTCAATTTCTCCATAGGACAATCGTAAAATTGCAATTGTTCCAGCTATAAAATGCGATTTATTTTCGCGGCCTCTTCACGAATTAACTTAACATATTTTTTTGGTTAAATACATTTTGTTTGAATATAACAAAAAAGCAAACTTGAATAATAAAAAAATATCATGATACTAGTTGCAGTTTTTTAGTTAGTACTTGTTTTAATAAATACAGCTTATTTGTACAAATATAATTTAATATTACCTATGAAACAAACACACATCACCTTGAGCTTGAACATCTTTGAAGCTTTATTGCACATATTTTTTACATACTGATGAAATCTGTAGTACTCTTTAAATAATTAATCACGTATGTGCGATGTATCAAATTTTTACCCATTTATAATGAAATTTACGTGGTATTTTTGCTCTCAAATATGTAATGGATTATTATGTACACTAAATGGTAATCTATTTGCGGATGGCATTTCAACTCAATACTAAAAGTTATGTACCATCTTAATTGGAATCTATTTTAAGGAATACTTTAAGGGCAATGGCAAAACGTAATTGAATAATACGAATTACTTTATTAATATCATTAATAAACAGAAAATGTATGAATGAGCCAAAATTAAAACTTTGAGGAGTTCCTGATATTCAAACAATTTAATTATTTTAGAGAAATAGGGTATAATAAACTTTATCGAAAGCCTTTTAAAAATCAGTATACATTACATCTACTCGATTGCCAATAGCAGTTTTTTTTGTTACAAAATTAAAAACAATCGTTATTACTGATCTCGATAAACCAAAACCATGCTGTTGAATAATCAAATATCCTTTGATATGGTTACGTATATATATTTTAATTTATTAATATTATAACGGTCAATCATGGTTAAAATGTATGTTTTAAAGTATGTTCTTTGTTATTTGTCAATAACAGTAGTGAATTATTTATAAAAAATAATGGATGGATTCTTTGCGAGAACCAGAATAGATTAGAACAATGGATAAACAGAAAAGCAGCTCCAAAACATGCTATGATATCTAGTTTGAATCTGAAAATAATTATGGTGATATTATGAAGCAATTGTTTATTCATCGTTTTTTAAACCAGTTTAGGGGGCGTAGCCCTAGGGGGGTGGACCTTGCGGCCAATGAGACTTTTGTGTGAATCTAGATGTAAGTGATATTTACATGTGACAAATGGACGATTAACGGCGTGACGCTTCTTCCAACTGCGATGAAGGTGGCGCAGGTTGTGATATCTCAGGGCTCTTGTGGCTGCGTGCGGCGAGTGGTTCGGGAGTTACAGGAGTGATCTTCTGGTCTGTCGGTGAGGGCGCGTGTCTGGTTCCTCCGGATGGCTGCTGGTAGATCTCTCTCTCTGGCTGGGTGGATCGTCTGCATGCGTGGCTGGCTCTCTGCTCGTCTCGACCCATTTCTTGTCTGGTAGGGTTCCTCAGACCTTCTGCCTCTCTGCTGTCTCCGGCCGTCTGCCCTCTTCTCATTGGAGTCCTGGCTTATATTCTTTAGGGGTTGCACGCTTGCTAGCCAATCGCGATTGTGCATCGATCTCCTAGCCAATCGCTGCAGTCGCTTCGTAGAACTCGAGAAATCGGATGTTGCATTTTCGAAAGCGAGTTTTTTGCTTGTCTAGATTTTCGAATTTTTCGGAAGTCGTTGTTGTTTTTGGTCACGGTCATTAACAATGAGACAATTGCCCTTTTAAATCTGGACCTATTTGTGTGGTCGCCACACCAGATATGAAATTATATTGTAAAGAAATTAAAACCATGCATAAAAGTAATAGCCATTAAACATCAGATATTGGTAAACAGACTTGGAGCGATATTTTTTTATGATAATGCGAAAGTTCATACTTAATAATTACTGGAAAAAAATTAAACAAATTAGGGTTAAAAAATTTATTTTTTATATTACCTTTTACCTTTTCCCTACAAGATAATTTAATGATTAAATCGTTGGCTAAAGACAGTATAGAGTATATTTTGATTATAAAAATGGTAGTTGAAAAAAAATATAGTGCACTAAAAACTATCGGTCACTATATATTATATAAAACAACAGTATTTTGTAGCTTTTAAGTGATTGGAGAATTCAAATTTATTTATATTTAAATATATATTTAAATTAAGTGATTTACGATCCACATCAATAATGCATCGCTTTGGTTGTATGCTTTAAGTCGCTGTAATTAGCCTTCACATCCTCTGATCTTCTCAATGGACTAATACCACTGACCTTTCTTGCCGTTTATATTAATGATGTATAAATAAATTATTAGTTCAATCACTTAAACTCCACTTTAGATATCACACCTAAAATGTATTAAATAAACGTTTTACACGTGAACCCGTGCTACACGCAATCACCAATACGATAAAAAAACAATAAATAAAATAAACCCACCCACAAATCACAGTTTTTTCGCCGAAGCAAATTATACGAGACCAATCGCGAAATAAAGCAGTATTTCTGAGTAAACGCTTCCGGCCCCCGATTTCCATATTTTACAGGCACCTCAACGCGCAATTGATTGTACGTCGCGATTTTTGCGCTCGCGTTTATTGTCGGCCGGGAAAAGATAAAGCCGCAATAAATAATACTGGAAAAGGTTATATCGAAATAGGCAATTGCCGACAATCGGCCGACGTTTACGACGGATCCGGAGCTGCCAATGAATTTATGCTTCCCAGGCGGGCGAACCTCCCAATACGCCCGCAATACGGCAACAAACATGGGGGCGCCGAGTTACCCCACGCTTAAACAAAATATACTCGTTGCCGATGATACGCCGCACTAAATTTAGATAAATGACCGGCGCCCTTTGACAACGGAGGGCTTTTAAAAAAATACATAAACACACAAGAACGTATTATGTAGGTTTTTAGGCATACTTAGCGCTGAATAGACCAAATCGCCTATTAAAGGCAAATGAAAAAAATTATTTGGGTACGATTGGAAGTTATCTTAAAATTTAAGTTACAACGACTGTTTACTAAACGTTAGATTTCATCCTATTAAAATATGTATATTAAAATACTAAGCTGCATAGTTGTGAACTGAACGTAGGTTTCCTTCGTGATCTAGTTGTATATCTTTTGTATATTTTTAATTTAGGATATCGTTTTATATATAATATAAAATAAAGAAAAACGGCCAAAAAGTGTCACGAGTTATTATTTAGAGCAGGTACTTCTCGAATAAAATTCAAACATGTTTGACCTCATAATAACAAGCCAGTGATTAAGAAGGGCTATCTTTTGGAACCAAGTTCGAATGAACTTGATAACGTATATTGTGTTTCTTTAGTTGGCAGATCCCGATCGACGCGACAGCCAATTGTCAATAGTCAATCGACAGTTGTCAAGTCGGTTGTTGCGCTGATAAATTTGTTAACAAATTTGTCAATGCAAATATTACTTATTTGCTTGTAGTTGATTGAAAATAATCGTATTTAAATCGAAAATATTTGTAAATTATTCATATGACATTAGACATATGAGCCGTTAATTTTGAAAGTGGGGCAAGTTCATATTATGTTATTTTTGGATAATTAATGGTTTGCGTTTGAACTGATCTAAAAATATAAGTAAGCAATAATAGGTTTATTTTGTATTGTTTTCGGTCTTTTTTAATAAAAATTGTATATGCAATATTTATATTCGCGTTATTTAAGCAAAAAACATGTTTTGAATAGAGTCCAATGGACTTACCTCACTTTCAAAAGCAATGATTTTATAAAAATGTTGATTTTCTGTTTTCAAGAATTTAATTGAATAATTTATTTCTTTACTTCTCTATTTTACTTCAACACTTTATACTTTTTTCGAATAGGTGCATTAAATTCTTGTGATCCTCTGGATGCAATTGGTTCACCCTAGGTATACATATGAATTTTCTCATCATGTTAATTGTGGAATCCTTGATTAAAAGAAACATGTTTCGTTTATAGTATAAAACAGAAACTGTCAGTTTATCGTATTGTAGTGATTTATCAACGTATAAATTCTACATTTTTAATATATTTCTTTCAAAGTTTAAATACTTTCTATTTGAATTGTGAGACCTTGTATAAAGGCTTTCTGATTGAGGAAAAACTTTCAATGTGGTTCTTTACGCGTTTTAATTCTTCCTCGTTGGTTTTCCTGGAGAAATCTATTCTACGACGAAAATTTTCTCTTAAATGTTAATTACATTATAAAACATGAGATAGGCTTAGAAAAGTGTGTTCTGCGTATCAGCAAATAGCACTAAGAAAAATCAACAGTCATTGTATATTCTATAAGCAAGCACTAGGGTCATTTTTGGAAGACCCAGATATGAAGAAAAAACGTAGATTTTACATCTCAGTGTGGGATAGTGAGCTTCACTTTTTTTGTGAATCATACCATCGTGATATACTTATTCTATGTCTTACATTAAAAAGTCTATTTATTTTTTTATATAGAAATTAGCTTTAGTCTTTATAGAAATATTTTTATTTCTCAGTTTTTACATCGTAATTATTACACTAATATGTTTATGAATAAACGTTACATGAAAAATAACTTACAACAATGAGGATGGATCGTCATACCATCAATAAACAAGGTGAAAAAGAGTGGAATTTGTGGAACCAATTAACCACGCAAATGGTGGGATCACTGTATTACATTATGTATACATATTACGTATATGCCAGGACCGTCACTCGGCCGCAACTCAGGAGCACTCAATTAGCCAGACAATGGGAGGTCCAAGTGACCTCCCGCTCGTGTTTAATACATGTCACGTACGGCAATGTGCCACCCCTTCATTAATCATCGAAGCCTTATTAATTAATCAACGCCAAATTAAAAAAAGGCCCCGGGCGGCGCAGAAGCCATTTTTCGCCCGTTTCACCATTAATAACTACAGGCGCGGGCTCTTAATTTGGCCCCGGGCCTGGTTGACGCTCGACGTACTTTTTTGCGATATTCAACTCGCTCAAAATTCATATTCGTCACTAGTGACCCACCCTCTCGTTCTGTATAGTTGCAGTGAAGGCTGTAAAATATGTCAAAAGCCGTAAATTTTACCAAGAATTAAACCATAATCTGATCGAACATTGTTTTCTCGAAATAAAGAAGTAATATTTATTTATTCAACATATGTTAATGTATAAGCTTTATTGTTTCAAGTGTTAAAAAATCTGATTCGCATTGATACATTGTTGCAAACAAAATTAAAACTTTCATAACTCACTTTACAAAACAAGGAACACTGGAAATGTTTTTGAGACTTTATTTGTAATATTTTTATATTCAAATATCAATGAGTTCATCCTTAGTTAGATAAGCATTTGTGATAAATTTTTATCAAAAAAAGCGGTAAAGACATGGCTTATTTTTAATTTCATCTAGATAAAAATAAACTGGAGAGATCTTGAAGTTTTGCTGCCTTAAACTCCAAAGTGCGAATGTCAGTAAGTGTCAGAAAAAGTGTCTGAAGAAGTTTCTTTACATTTCTCTAACATTGGTTTTAGCCCAATGCTTTGTAGCGAGATAAATCATTACCAACTGGTGATTGGTGAATCGGTGACAGGTACTATATCATTATTTGTAAATTAATATGCGTACCATAATTTACAATTAATTGATATTATTTTGCATCTAAAGCTGGTTTACGGTCTAATAAGTCTGCTGCCAGGACCCGATCCTGTTGCCGCTATGTTACCAGTCAATGCCTTACTGAATATTCTCTTCCGACCCTATTGGATTGCCACAAGTTTAGAAACAACAAAAAATATGACGGTGCCTAATCAATTATTTATGAATAATATCCTAAGTCTAATAAGGTTTATAAACGTAAAAATGTACTATCAAAAGGATTACGAATTATATAAAATATTATTTAGAAACAATCAAAAATACATTTTTTTAAAGAGTATGCAAAATTTACTGATAACTATTAATAGAGCATCTGGTTCAATACCAAGTTTAGTTTACACAATGAATTATTGAACTGCCATATGCATCACTCTTACCGACCAAATACAAAGGAAAAACTCAATTAGTCACTTCTAGGAATTCTATGATACGCGTCAAAACAAATAAAACTGGTGCCGTCAGAACGTAGGGTTATGCCGTACCGGCGGAAACGCCTCTTTTTGAAAAAAGCACAAAGGCCACGATTCATATATTATTTGCTTGTGTAGGTTCAGATAGGATATGTACTGTCTTCATTTTCATTGTTTGAACATTTATCTTTTCTTTTTTCCCCTGGGAGAGATCAGCGAATGTTTCCTGCCAACATTTTTCTATTTGTCCCAGCGCCTCGGGGCACTATGATTGAATACGAACGTCTTATGTAACTCGATGCTAAAACTGAACTCTAGCAAAATTTATACTATGATTGGTATATAATATAGTATTATATATTATCATTTAATTATTTTAAAATAACCCTTAACACTTATTTTTAATTGAGACAATCAGAAATACATAATTGTTTTTTATATTTAATTTCATATTGAATAAAACATAAACAAAAATGTCATCGTACTGTGTGATTCTATGTCCATTGTATAATAATTTAATATAAACATTAAATCAAAACGGCCATCTTTAACTCTGGAATAATCCGTGATTGTGTCACGTTCCGAACGTGACTGTCGTCGAAACTTTGTCAATTAAAACTGAAAAAAACGTAGTCGTTCTTGCGGTAACAAGGATGTTCCAGAAACGTCAATTAAAAAAATCGACTTTTTTTGCGATTCTGTCATAACGAGGTTTTATTTTATTCGGATAATACATTAGATGTATGATATATTATAGCGCTTATGTGTATTACATTATTTTTATATTTTTATTTGAATACGTAAGCTTCAAACATTGCGTAACTTAGCAATTGACGTCACTAGTTATAATGGCTTCAAGTGCACTGGCACGTGCTGGACCTAACAAGTAGTTTAATTTGGGAGCATACAGTGACTAATATTTTATTTCCCAGTTCTTTGGCAAAAAGCCATTTACCTGGTTATCGATTTCTTCCCCTTTATTTTATTAGGGGAAAAAATAGAAAAAAAAACATTCTTTTTTCCCTTTATATTTTTTTTTTATAAGCATTTGTTATTATTGACATTAGCATTTAACTACTAGTAGTAACTACTGTAGTAGTTTTTATATAATTTGGGAGCATATAGTATATACTAAACCAAGCTAATTAATACTTAAATGAAATACTGGTATTTGTTTTAATATTATAAAAAAGTAGTTTTATATTTTGTATACGAAATTATTATTTTTTATATTTTAAATTATTATTTTTTATATTTTTTTTATATTTTATATATCATTTATATGTTGTATACGAAATTATTATTTTTTTATAATATTATTTCTTATAAACTTATATTAAATACTACGTTTTTATATCGTTTAAAAATTTAATAGAGCTTTTAGTGGCTAAAAGTCATGAATAACAAAAAAATCTTGAATATTCCTAAAAAGCGATTTTTTTAAGTATAAAAGCTAAAATTTATTATTTTATTAGGTTATATTACATATATTGCGAATTACTATGATGGGCGAGTATCGTTTTCTTCGAGCAGTGGTGGAGAAGCTGGCGCAGGGATGATGTCTGTGGAAAATCCTTTAGGGTCTTGTAGGTGGCAGTGACAGTGTCTGGAGGTCAGTTTCGCTTGCTGCAATGATCGTGTTTGGGAGTCTCAGGTCGTATCTTTGCGTCTGTCGGTGGGGGCACGTCTGTCAGGCGGGGCGAATCTGCGAGTCTTTGCCGGTATCTTCAAGTGTCTGCCTGCTCCTCATTGGAGACCAGCCTTATGTATTCAGGGCTGTAAAGCTTACTGACCAATCACAATCATTCAACGATCATCCAGCCAATCACTGCACTCGCTTCTTAGAATAACGATATATGTATACGCCTTTAGAAAGTAATATTTGCTTAATGGGCATCTCTGAGGTCATTTTGTGCAACGGGGTTGTTGTGGTTTTACGGTTATTTTTGTCTTTCGGTGATATATTGTTTCATATGATCGTTTCGTGAGAAAGAAATATTCATTCAATGCACTCATTCATTCATTCATTACGTGCTATTTATGGAAAACCCTTTTATTTTAGTCGTAACAAGGGCTTTGTGTGGTCCCAATATTGTCTAGTTGATCCTTATTGATGAATGATCACTGTTTATCACCGCGAGTCTTAAGAATAGGATCCCCCATAAAGTAAATTATTAAAAAATCAACCAAGTTTTTTAGTTAGGAAAACAACTGTCATGAAAATTGAGATTTTCTCCCAGATTTTTCACACGTGTCCCACACCGATTACGAGACAGCGTCGTGCACGTGTTTGCGCAACGCGCGTTCCGTGACTAGACGCGTTAAAGTAACAAATATAGAATTTCCACGGCAAAAAATAATCGTTTGTATTTTTCTTTCGCGTGTTTGCACGCCGCAGGCTCCCGACAGGTGTGCTTCGGAAAAATGAGATGAGCCATCATTTATATCTGCGGGAGCAGAGGAAACACAGCGGCGGCTCGCGAAATATACATTTATATTTACTTATTATTAAATCGTCGATAATTTCCCACATTACTCACACCGTTCGTTGCGGCAGAAGAAAAAAACTTTTTATCGTCGGCCATTATCCCTGTCGACGCGTTTATCACACCCAGCTCGGTCATCAATAACGAAAATTCGTAATAAATTAAGCGTAATGGCTGGCGAAATTCGCACATTTTTATTTTTCATAATCAACACACTCTTATTCTCTCCATCTCTCTATCTCTCTCTCACCCCACGGCGGACCGGGAAAAAGACGTCATAATAATAACTAGTCGACGTATTTTATTACCGGATCGCGGGTGAGATTCGGAGACGTAAAGTCACATTTTATTATCATTGCTTGAAATTAAATTGAGTAATTGCGTTTATATTGGATGATAAATTATTCAGAACAAGTTGTGTTTCGAGATCCTATTCGGATAAAATATAATATGACATTACTTTAGGCAGAGTTGAAATTATCTGTTTTATGAAAATGTAACTTGCTTCCATCTATGTAATTTGTTTCTTGTAACGCTCCTGGAATATTATAATAAGAATAATAAATGTGTGAAATTGAAAATTATTAATTCAACACGGCTCAAGACACTCCATAGTATCTTATAATACTTACGTACAACATACATATAATTTTAGCTAATATTTTTACAAAATACGTAATTCATAACTGGCAGCAAAGTCTTGATTTCACAATGTTATTATTGAATTTTCTCACAACAAGCATATAGTAACTGTTTAAAACCAATAATCTTCTTCCAATACACCCATACCACGTTATACGGTCGCTCTTTATACGGCCTTTCGCTATAACGGCCCTCTTCAATTAAGGCACGTTTTCGATATACGGCCTAAAATGTTTCGCTATAACGGCAAAAAAACTTTTTTTCGATGTCGATTTTTAAAAAAATTTAAAAACAGATTTAATTTGCAGAATTTTAAAATTAAAGGTGAAGCAGCTAGCGCCGATGAGGCCGCATCTAAGGAATATCCCAACATTTTAAAGGGAATTTTTGAAAGAGGGGTCATAAACCTGAACAAGTGTTTAACGTAGACGAAACAGGGCTTTATTGAAAGCGAATGCCTGATTGCACGTACATTTCAAAAACCAAAAAATCTGCGCCTGGTTATAAGGTGTCTAAAGAACGATTAACTTTGCTACTTGGTGCAAATGCTGCGGGTGATTTTAAGCTAAAACCACTTTTAATATATTTGTCCGAAAATCCAAGGCCTCTTAAAGGACTAAATAAAAATCAATTACCCGTCATATGGAGATCCAACAAGAAAGCTTGAATGACTAAAGCTACTTTAGAGGATTGGTTCAAAAATCACTTTTGCACAGAAGTGAAAAAATATTTGCGAGACAATAACTTAAGCAACAAGGCTTGGCTAATTTTGGATAATGCACCAGGGCATCCTACTAATTTATCCGAACTATCTGAAGATGTCATGATTAAGTACCTTCCGAAAAATACAACAGCTCTGATCCAACCAATGGATCAAGGTGCAATAGCCACTTTTAAGGCATATTACCTACGCCGAACTTTCCGACAACTTATAAGGGAAACCGATGGTAAATCTTCAATTAAAACATTTTGGAAAAACTATAACATCAAGGATGCTGTTGGCAGCATCAGTGAATCATGGAAGGAATTAAAATTAACAACAATGAACCATGTTTGGAAAAAAATATGGCCAGAATGTGTAAAAAGTACTGATGCGGAAGTTAATTGCCTTCCTGAAATTAGGCAAAACATTTTGGATCTAGCACATGATTTTGGCTTTGAAGGTTTGAACGAACGTGATGTGCTTGATCTACTTGAAGCTGATAGGGAACCCCTTTCATATAAGGAACTCATTCAGTTGCAAGCAGAACCGGCATTTGATGAAGAGACAGAGCCTGTTGTATTCAAACAGCTAACATCAAAAAAATTGTCAAAAGCTTTTTCCTATTTCGAACAAGGAATACACGTCTTTCTTGAAAACGATCCTGACGTCGAACGTAGTGCTAAAGTTTCTCGAGGAATTAACTCAGCCATTAGCTGTTATAAATCACTGAAGAACGAAAGAGACAAAAAGGCAAGACAAACATCGTTGGGCAATTTTTTTAAGCCAGGCCCATCCTTACCAGCGAAAAATGAGAACGACAGTGATCTGAAGGCTACCATTTCTTTATCGTCTTCAGATTAAAGCCATTTTAAAAAAAATAATATATGTATTCATACACATATTTTATGTAACATGAAGTTGTTTCATTTTTGTTTATGGATTATTGTTGGTTTTTGGAGTCTGTTATTATTTTACGTACAAATGTATGTACTTGTTATGTATGTATTTTTAATTTAAATGAAATAAAAAGATAAAATTCATTTTAAATGATAAACCATGTTACATTTTTAACAAATATGGAACCGATCATATTGAATTTGTATGAATTTGTATTAGAATAATTGATTCGTTATACGGCTTTTTGCTTAGCGGCCAAGTTTCGTGGAACGTATCTAGGCCGTAAAGCGAGGTATGGGTGTAATTATTATTTAAATATCAGAAGTCTTAATATATTGTGATTATCGTATTTCATGCATGCTCATAATTGATTTTATTTATGCATTAGATTTAAGGCAAATTAAGCATTATTCCCAAATCTTGGGCTACTGAAGAAAACGCAATTCAAGCTATTTTTAATATATCACTCTTAAGCATAACATTATAATATACGTTGTACTTAAAAAACACTAGGAAACATGGTTTGCGGAGCATATTATTTGGGGGCACAGACCTTTAGCGACGCGCCATGTAAAAATCCGTCGTGAACCTTGAAATACGTTTAACATTTAATAAAGGTCTTACGAAATAACCGATTCTGCACCAGTTTTCTTGAAAATCCTTAAACCATTATAATCAATGTTATGCATTGCACGAATTGAGCGTGTGTATTTAGTTTCAGTAGGAGTTGAATCACTATTATGTATAACTTTCCATTCTATAGGTAGATTATTATGTAATTGTTCACAGCAAAGCCGTGTTTTCGCATAATAAGAACCCCTCGTCTTTGCGTCTATAAAACAATGGCTACACTCCACTATTCAGTATTCTAAACAAAATAAAGCTTTGCGTTGATGAGCTTGAGACGTTCGATACTCATTTGGTGGTGAAAGGATTTCAGTCTTTCAGACACGGTTGACCCAAATGTTGACCCCAGTGATTAGTTCGCACTTTCCTTGTTTTTCATTCAGTCGCTTCTGGCCTATTGGACCCTTGAATAATTGCACGAATAAAGACGTCTATTTATTTCTTCAGAAGCGGACGCTGATTATTTTTTCTCTTTCTCTCTTTAGCTCTAGATATCTTTGAATACATCCGCTATTGATAGACATCTGTGTGTGTTAAATTTTCAGTGAAAATGATTTAAATTAATATTTTTCTTAATAAAATTTTCATCGTTGTTTTTACATTACAAGTTTTTATTGAAAAAAATAAGATTTTAAATAAACAATATTACGGTTTGTTACAAATATAAAAACATTACGCTCTTATTAATATTAAATCATCTGATTCGTTAGTGGGTATTTTGAACACAAACAGATTTAATTAAATGTACTATTGGGTATAAAAATCTATACATATATTTTACATGTATAAACCATATTTATTTATTATAAATTTAAAACCGCAGTAAAAGATCTGTTTACCAATTATATTTTCCATTATTCTGTTGTGAATTAAAAATGTAAAATATTGCACTGCATTAAAGTAGTCTATTCTAGAGCAGCTCAAATGATATCAAGTAGTTTAAAAAAAGCCGCAAATGTGTATAATAAAATACTTAATGCAATCATAGATAAATAAATACAGTATTATAAATAACAATATTTATCGCGATATGCAGATTTCTTATTTGTTTGTCAATGTTGCATGTAATTTATTTTGAATAAAAATTTACATAGATCACTATTGCTTACCACTCATCATAACCAAACATTACCTTAAAGTAAAACAGTTCTTTATAGTTTCAAGGTTAGTTCCATGTCGTGTGAATTTTGCAGCAAGTTAGATGCCAAAAAATCTGATTTCTTGTATAAAATATAATTCACCAAATATGTATTAAAAATGAAGATGGCAGTATTAAACAATAAAGTTATTTTTTTTAGGTTTTGATAGTATTAGTATCAGGCAGTGAAGTTATGTCTTAAAAATCATATATCATAAATCAATACACACAAAAGATGTACTATCTTATACATTAAAGTTGAGTCTAAAAATATGTCTCAATTGTCTCTAATCGTGTGCACTTATTATTTATTATTTTTTTAGGCCAGCCATTGAAATTTTATATATTGTGAATACTCATGAGAAATCGTAATTAACATTAATATTTAAACTTAATTTATAACGCATCCCTTTGTCACGTAGTTCATAACTAACGCATTATCCTTTTGAGCCGTTTCAAACCGTTAATACATTTTTTTAATACACTTGCGTGACTGTGCGACCGTATACGTGATGTGCGACATCTGCGATGCATTAAATGACAGTTTTTTCCGTGAACATCCGTTATCACGTCAGGCATAACCCGGTCAGAATTGAGTTTTAAGAACCCATTTTACGAGTGAACCTCTACGTGATCGTCACGCATGACCATATTAAACAATGAACCCGATCATGGCAGCTTCGTTATTAGCATTTCTGGCAGCTACCCGGGGCGTCAAAATTTTCGGGACCACAGGGTGCAAAAAAATCAGAACCATCGCTCTTATACATATAACCGACGGATTAGTTGGACGTCCGGCGTGAAAAATGTGGATGTCGAACGTGTACATGACGTGATATATGTGTAGCCACAGGTTGTAGATGGGATTTTGTGTAATATTTTCATGCACGCTAACTTTGGTTCGAATAAATGGAGAAATAATACAAGGTGCGTGAAAATGGCCCTACTGACGATTGAACCGTTGTCTGGTTGTTTTTAATATATCACTAAATGTGGATAAAAATATAGTGACCCAAAAAGGAATGTTTGTTTGCGATTTTTGTTGTACGTTTTCTTGAAAGGTTAAAGAATTTTCATTGCACGTCGCAAAGTATTCGAATTTTCGTCATATTGAAATTTTCAAGAATGTTTGTCGTGAGCTTCCTTTGTCTATGTGAGATGGGCTTTATATATTTTGTTACACACACAAGTCTGTAAATTTTTTACTTACACAGTTTATTTATAAATATAAAATACCTGTAATACAGAGATAAAAATCATATATAAAAAAATCAACAAAATATTTATTTAGAACATCGAATCTTATTGAAAAGTCAACAGCAATAAATCTAGATATTTTTTTAAATAAACTTAACACATAGTTTGCTTTAAAAAATATAAATTTAATAAAATAAAATTAAACTTCTGGTAATAATAACAATATTATGAAAAGTATTGCTGTGGTTTTCCATAGTTATCAGATATAATTAAAGTTGTATTGAAAATATATGTGTACTTGAAACGTTAATACTCAGACCGTTGCAGTTCAAAGGATTTGCTCTGTCGTATGATATATTTTACACAAAACACACATACATTCGCATATATTGAATAAAATATAATGTATTCTGGCGAACTCTTAGAGGTCGAATGTCTAGCGATGACAATGGTTGAATCCCATGGGTGAAAAGGGCAAAGATGAAATGTGAGTGAGGCTGTAAAAGGATACATTTGATACCAGTAGAGAAAATGTTTTGTGACTCAAGTAGCACACGTTTCTTATCAAAGCTATTATTTTTTCTGTCCCTTTCCCACGATAAATAGGGTAAATTATCACTAGCTCGTAAGATTACTTTTTGAGCGTACATTTTAAACACATCTGCTGATTTTTATATAGATTTATAACAATATTTTAGTAAATATTTTTTGTACACATCATTTTGCGTTCGCTTAAAATATATAGCGCAATATTTCTCATTATAATATGAGTTATTCTTGGGCCTGCTGCGTTTTGAGAAATGAAAGTCAAAAATGAATTAGAATGATATAGTGCCAACCCTTAGAATGAAAAACACAGCTAAGCATATGTGTGTACACGTACGTGTATAATACACGTAGTATGTATGTATATGTACAATATAAAACATAATAATTCATGTTTGGAAACATTCGTAGGAGAAAATTAAATTTGTTGTCAGCGGCGCAGATGCTTACGTGTCGACTGTGTGTGATATTTTACCGTTTTGTTACATTTTTAATTAAATTAAATTTTATATATGTTGTTATATACTTTGTATATGTATGTTTTTCATTGATTAAAATTCATATACATACCATAAATGTTTTGAATGTATTTATTTTTAATGTCTTATTGTAACATAAAAATATCACATTATATACACATAAGTGTTTCTATAATTCTTTTAGAAAATCTGCAAAATTTTTATCTGCCGATCACTTGCATGTTTAATTTAACCCTACAAGTACTAATATTATCTTTTTATATATATAATATTATATCTAGCCTTAAACTATTTTTTTAATATAGAAAATTGTTTATTAAATATCAGATGTATTTTTGAGTATGTTATATAAAATTTAATTATGCAAAGAGTAACTATAATAATATAGTGTAGAATTTTCATTACTACAGTGTATATTCTAGAAATACACAAGAGTCATCAAAACTGAGTATATCTATATGAAACTAATAAACAGGCGCACGTACACACACATACAGCCTTATTAGACGAAGATGAGAACTCATATTACTACCCTAACATATACGTATTCACTAATAAGTGACGTATTATGTTGTCTATAAATATCAAGACAATAGAGTAGATATGCATGTACATATATCATGTATTTATATTAAATTATAATTTTCTATCACGCGAAAATAGCTTCTATGAATAATAAAAAATATTTCCATATATTAGATAATATTTTATCGCGAGTAACATTATTAAATATATACTGTATTTAGTACATGTACATATCAATAGGTCACATTTTTAATGTATTTGCCATATTATTTATTTATTTCGCTCAGAAAGTATGTTTTCATATTACCAGATATTTTTAATAATTTTGTGTACGTGTTGCAGAAGAGTATTACCAGTCATTTGAGCATCTTTGCAGAAAGTTTGTCTGTACCTAGTGACGTATTATTTTTAAAACGCATTAATGCTTTGGTTAATTTGTCCAGAGACGGTTCATCACCAATTAGATATTTTTTTTGTATCTCTTCGGAGTACTATTTTTGTTTTTAGTTACTCTCTATCATTTAACCTGTCATGTAAGTGCTCCACCCAACAATCTAAAATCTTTGTTTTTTTAGTTATTCTGGTTCTTTTTATATCTTTACACATATAGTTTCTCAATTAAAATTTTCTTCAACGCTGGTTGGCTTTACAGTGAAATAATCTACCATTATTTATTTTTCTTAGCTGTTCAATCTCATTCAGTTTGTTTTTCGCATTGTCGTATTTTCTCCCTGTGTTTTATGTTTTTATCCTAGCGCAGATTTTTGTAGTTCTTAGCAGATTTTTTGTAGAATTATTTTATGTGTCAGGTTTCGGTTCATTATTTATATTTCATAGTGCCTGCCCTAAAACATTTTCTCCCACTGACGTAAAAACGTTTTTACTGTAATTATAATATGCTTATGGTTTTTTTTCCGTAGCATTGTTTTTGTAGTTAAGAAAACCTTTTTTACTTTTTGTTTATACTGTGTTGCAATATTTCGATGTTATAATTTCTACTAGGGGTTGGTTTCTTTTTTTTAGAATCGTATATTCCAATAAGCAGTTTTGCAATGGTTAAATAATAATATGAGTTCAAATTAGCACTTAGATTAATTATCTAAAAATATAATAATTGGGCTTTAGAATTTTATTTATATTTATTTAAATTAAATTATTTTTTGTTTTAAATTAATGTGTTTTCAGGTACTTTATGTTATTACTTAAATTTTTGTCAGATCTTGTAGTCACAAATTCTAAAGATTATTGGGTTAAAATGGTTATTATCGAGTAATACTATTTTTGTTGTTTTTTCGGTATGATTAGGATCATGTTCTTTAATTGTTATTATTAAAATCTACTATGATTTTATTTTTGAGTTAGTATAAAAAGGTGTGTTATATATTATTTTTATCATTTTATTTTGAATAACTATTGTAAGTATTGCCAAGCAAATTTTATTAGCATATATATATATATTTTTTCTTAATGCGCTTTATTCTTTAAACATCGGTTTTAGGGCCGCAATGGTAGTAAATCTTTTAAATCTGAGCTCCACGATATTCTTAGTGAATTTAAACTTTGAGACAATATGCATATTTAACGCTCGCTCTTTACTTATTGCAGTTCTTGTTTACATTTTAAAGGTAAAGGTAATGGCTAGGTATGTTGTTGTGAAAATTAATACTTTTTTCATGGTTTATTTCAATTTTTAATTTAGTAAAATAATTACACAATTTTTAAAGATTTTTGTCGCTTAATTGTAATTGTAATAGTTATATATGTCGGCTGTATCAGTAATAGATCTGTAATTTAAAAAAAATAATGGCATTAGTGGATATAATGAATAAGAACGACCGGAGCAAACTAACCTGCGGGCTTTTTACCCGGATTATTTATTTGGATGAGTTTTATCTGTTTTACAGATATTGAAAAAAAATACCTGAATGATAGGCACACATTAGATATTTCAGATAGCAATTAAAATAAATGTTAAATTAAGCTTATTATAAAATTTATACAGCTCATATTTTAAAAAATCTTGTAAATTTAATTTCATCTTTAAAAAAATATGTTTTAACGAAATGTCTTTCCAGTTGGCCAGACTATGACCCGTAAGGTTTATATAGCATTCTTACACTAAAATCAACATACAACGGCACTTTAAAAAAATATATTATCACACAGAATAATCTATCTACAAACACAATAAATAATTTTAATCGCATTTGCTTGACGCGCATGCAATAAAATAATGAATGCGCCGCGCGCATTTAGTCCGCAAAAGCCATATTGCAAAATATATCATTGCCGAAATCCTAAATTACCACTGTCCACAATCATGACGTATGACTCTGCAAATTTCACACACTCGCTTATAAAACAAGTACGGCATATAGTAGAAGCGATCCATTGTCCCGAACCGGGCTCCCGGACCTGGAGGGCCCCGTCGAAACAAAAGGTTGTTTTTTTTCGTATTCAGCTCTCGCCTGGTAAAAAATCGAGTAGTGTGCCAGGCTGACGTCTGATCGATGTACGCCATCTGATGGCACCGAAATGGTTAATGGTGTGTCCGCGGGAATGCTCTTTGTACCCCTGGCGCGGAGAATGCGATCGGTCAGAGGATGTGACCCCCGGTTTTGTTCGATTGATTCGCCGATCTGTGAAAAATGACCCAACAACAAGAAACGGCCTTAACTCGTCCTCGTCTAGATTTCCCTTTTGTCTTTTATGACTCAAAAACAGGAGGACGATTGATGGATTCGATTTAAAGGTAAATTTTATATTTGACCTAAAAATAAGTAAAACCCAACTCTTCTTTATTTTAGCTCGTTATTAATTTTTTTTGCACAAAACTTATCTATATTTCAAAGGTATTATTATACATGGCTTATAATACGAAATAAAGTTAGTAAATAACATTACTGAATATTAACATAAGTAATCCTCTTTTATAATATAATAAAGTCATTCTCGTCTTTTGACAATTTTAAGAAAGCAGCATGAAATAAATATTTAGGCTACTTTCAAAACTTATCGTTGACAAAAAAGCATTTCCCCAATAGCTTTTTTAATGATCGCCCGAAATAAAAAAAATCACTAGTATCATGGTTGGAGCTATATTAGAAATGTTTATTGACTTAATGCATATTCGGTCATAATGATCATTATTAGGATTTAAGAATGTTGCAGTAGGCAGGTCTTTTGTACCGAAATATTGCACAGAAAGGCGCTGCTTGACAACAATACACTTATTGAGAAGTGCCGCTATCTTGCAACAGCTGCTTCCCCCTTTTGTTTGAGAAAATCAATTGTTATTGCTCACGTGAGCCCTAGATAATGCTGTATATTGTCACTGTTTTTCTTTGATATAAAATTTAAACTATAATGAGATTTTAAATTTGTATCCAGTTTGTTTTGTAATATCTACATTTTCATATTCTTAGGAAAAATCATACCAGTGCATTATAAATTCATTATTAAAGTGTATTACTCAATATAATTTATATAGTAAATTTACTAAGAACAAAAGTTTTATTATTTCTTAAATATACAAAATTTAATAATCAGACTTCACAATCTCTGGAAAAAAATTCGTATCATTATTTAATTGTTAGTAAAAAACTTTTTTGTTAATAAAGTATATTTTGATAAATTAAATGCTAATTAAAATAACTACTTTATGTGAAACAATCTAATATTTTTTGATTAGTATTTACATATTTTCAAGAAAAATAAAAATTAATATATGAAAAAACAGTTAGATTTAATTTTAATAATTATCAGATTTGTACCTTTCATTGTCGGTATTGCTTTTTAACACAAAGACCATGATTTTTTTGACTTATTATAATAGACTTATAATTTCCGATCACATTGCGACATTTGAATAATCATTGCCATAGCATGGTATGAAAGCACTTGAAAGACAACCCGCTAAGATGCGTATATATTACGATGAACCGCATTTCGATGCAGGGTTGAAAGCTATAAGGGTTTGCTTATACTGTGGTAGTCCACCTAGATTCAGATAATTAAAGCACTTAACTAATTGTTTAATCTTCGTCTACTAATTGAACATAATTGAATACACGTAAATCATATTATAGTACATTATTACTACAGTGGAATTGGTTATAAGTATTTTTCAATTTACTATTGATATTACGTCACAAATACGGATCATGATAAGTATTATAAAATGCATATTTATTAATACTGTAATACTATAAAAATATAAAAAAATACACAATAATTTAATAAATATTGATATTGAAACTCCCGTTCTTTGTTTTGTGTTAACCATTATGCCAAAATGCACGGCTTTTTGCATAAATAATTAAATTAATAACAAAAGTAAACTGCAATAGCCATAAAAATAACTTAAATACTGCTGGTATTTCTTTAAATCGTTGTACGAATATTGTCATTAAATTTGTAGATAACTTTTTATCTCATTTTTATATTTTAATTAATCGCAACGTTAAGCAATTATTTTTTTCTTATTTTATCGAATAAAAATTCGAGCTCTTTGTTATTATGAGTTTTTATTTATTAAAATAAAGTATTTTATCTGATTGATACTGCATACCAGATATTAATTAAAAGGGTTGTAAAAATTGTTTCTGAATTTTCACAGTATATTGTTAATCTTTTTTTTATGATTCTAAATTCCCAGACGCTTAAAAATTCACAAAAGTGGCTTATTTTTCTTATCAAAAAAATATTATAAAACGACTTAAAATAATTACAGTTCTGTAGATTTATTATTAGTGCCCACTACATTGCTTATTACTAAAACTATTACAACCTCGTTAAACAACAGCACGTTCTACTGTCATTAATATTTTCAAATTGCTATATTTCTCTAAATTAATAATACAATAAATGTTTTTAAAGCAGATTTCGAAAAAGATTTTGACGAAGTAAATCATTAAATCTTATTCAACAAAATATTCATAAATATTGCGCAAAATATAACATATATTATAATGCAAAGTTATTATTTAATGTATTTTATATACATATTTCACGTTTAATTTGGTAAATATGTGGGTTTTTTATGACACAATTATAGACTCATTTCAAATATTATAATAATCATATACCGAGCATATTCGACTTTTTTAATTATTCTTTATCTTATTATTTATTCATATATTTTTATTTGTTTATATTTCTAGTAAAAAAAGGAGTTTTTATTTTAAAAAAAAATCAAAGACCAAACAATTCTAAAAACAAATTTTTTTTTACTATATCTTATAGCTATGTTTATATACGTGTATTTATTCACAAGGTATGTAATCATTTTTTCTGATTTACCACACTTCTAATTTGCGGCCCAATTATGCTCCTTTTTTAAAAATGTATCTTATCTTTGTGTTGCTTATAACAGCCATGACAACTAATAGTTTACAAAAGAAATTACAAAAAATACTCATATTTATAGTTTGCAGCTGTAGACTTTCTTAATGGCTGGTATTCGCTTATTTTATTTATTTTACTGTATATCAATATGAATAATGTTAGTTTAAATCTGTCTAAAGTAATATTTATGTTATTATTTTTGGTTTAACATGCTGCGAATAACTCTTAAGCAGTTTCTTTGACTTCGAAATATTTAAAATGAAACATATGTATCAATAAATAAAAATATTAAATTCTTAACGATTGTTTTTGAAATCAAATGTATTGTCTTTATAGTTTATTATTTTTTATAAATGTTTGTATAAATCAATATGTATTATTTAAACTTTAATTTTTAAATTTTCATCAATTATCATATAATTAACTGTTTAAAGTTCGAATATCTAATCCGCTTTTTTTTTAAATGGAAAATTAAAATGGTGTCCAAACATAAAATATTTATTCTACTTTTTTTGTTAATAATGTAATATAAGGAAATCAAACGACACGATAACTGTCATAATTTTAATCATAATAAGAAATAACTTGTCCAAAAAATAGCTTATGTATATATTTCGGTCAATTTTGTTCTCAACTTAATCCTCTATTTGTTTTAAAACACAAAAATAAAAGCAATACAAAAAATATTAGAGTAAAAATTAGAGAGGTAAGAAACATTTAAAAATATAAATTAAAATATTTATAATTTTTAAAATAGTATATAAATTAATTATGAAAATGTGCTACAATAAGTCGTTTACTGTTAAGCAATAATAAATTAAATGTTGCGAAATACTAAGAAACTTTTTTACGAATACGATAAAAATATTTTTTTAATAAAACAAGCTACAAACGACATAAATTTTTAACCAATTAGTATTATGGAATCCAAAAACCTTTAGTTTTTCAACTATACTTTTAAAATGAATTTACACATAAATATTGGTAGCAAAAACTATTCGCATTTAATTTGCAAGCCACATTTTCATAATTACTACATCTACAATTGTCGGTACGCAACATTTTTTTTTAAATAAAAAATAAAAATAAACACCGCTTTCAAATTACCTTTGTACCCTTTACACACACGCGTTCCGAACGATAATTGCATTTGCGAATGGGACACACCAGGGCCGGCGTCACGTTTTTTTTCGCGCTTCTTCCGCGAAGTTACGTAATTAAATTACGACGCACGCGTGCGTCGCGCAATCCCTTCCGCGGATAAATTCCGCGCCGGATTAAAAGCACGTTCCGTGTCCGTGCCGAATTAACGCGAAAATCTTGAATTTATTCACGGACCCACCTACATATCTATGTATACATATGTGTAGCTACGTAACGTGTCCTTGCTGATGCTGTAACAACAAAATACGTGTACGTTACAATAATGCGGAGTGATTTATGCACGCGACTCACTGCCCCATTATCCCACGTGGAATATTCATACATGCGCTTGGCTCTGAGAATCCAATTATTTATTTGTAACAATCGTATTAATAATAATATTAACACGCGGAAACAATGCGATGAAAGGTTGGGAAGCATTCATTTGGAGTTGACCATTGTTTCCGATGCGCTCTTATCGCTGAAACACAGAATAAATCGCTACCATTACACTAAGGTGACCAGATTTCCGAAACAATCCGAGATGCAAAATTGCTTAGACATGTATTTAAATTAAATCAACACCATCGTAACATGGTTTTCAAAAAACAATGTTCAAAAAAAAAATACAATAGTAAAAAATAAAAATAAATCATAAAATATTTAAATGAAATTTTACAAAATGGACCAGCTCCTAAAAGTTGCAATGTCAAAAATCAATTTGAAATGCCAGATGTGCTGCGATTCGACTACTGCAAACGTCCTGACTCTAATGGGCAGCAAAAGAGGACGCGATCGTGATTCTCGAAAACATTCCAAAACCTGAAGCTGGAATTTTTTTGGTGAATATTTTTATTGTCAACAACACCTTTTAGTAGTTTAAGGAAATGCTTACCACATACAACTTTCTGCCAGATCTCAGTGAATTATATCACAAAGCTTCTAAAAGAAAGGCGGTATGATACAAGAACGGATAATAACAAAATATCCTCTTATAAAGATACCTCAAAAATTTACTCTGATCTTTTTTGATTATGTGTGAGTATTTATTTATTTAGAGATCGAATAAATAAATACTCATCCATCGAATTAAAAGTCTTGTTAACGAAAGTGTCATAAAGAATACGAATAACTGACGAACCATTAAAGTGAAATGCGTACCTTTTTAAAGACTTATCGCAAACTTCATTTGTGTGTACAGAGAACTCCCCCTTGCTCTCAAAAGTAATTGCGAAATCTTTAGTAAAAGTTCCTTTAGCAAAAATGTTCCCACCAAAATTATAGGGATAATCTTATGCCGAATGAGATCGAGAAAATGATACATTATGGCACTTTCCGACACTAAAGGGCAGACGGTTGACGGAACCCCAGATGGACTTCCGTCAACTGTCAACCGTCATTTAGCTTCTCTATATAGATCCATAGAGAATCTAAATCACTCTGTAGAGTCTGCAACAGGTGTAATGTATTTAAACAATTGTAAATCATCTGAATACAGACGAAAACTTTAATTTGTAACTGCCGTATTTATGTCATAAGTAAAGCAGAGGGTTCATATTGGACCTTTGAGGACCGTATTATTTCGACAATCGGCAGCCAAATATTACGAACTGTCTATATGATTTTTTAATCAATAATTATCGAATTCGATTATCTAAATAACCGAGCTTTGACCGAGTTTTTCCTGATAAATATCCATATGTTTTCATTTTGCAACTCTTCTAAATTAACTCGGGAACCAAATCAGGCCCAAAAAAAGCAGTCTTCAACTTTTCAAATCATTATTTAAAATCAGTTTATTTTACAAATATAAAAAAAAGTGACTAAGCGTTTATAAATTTAAAAAATGCTTTAAGGTCATTTATAATTTCGTTTTGGCAAATTTTGTGTTTTTTGCCATAACAAGATATCAACAAATACCGACATTCCTTAAAATTAGAAGGATGTACCGATCTTTTCTATTACTTGTGAAAGATGTTCTTTGTGCTTTCTTTTTAAAAACACAACTATCTTAGTATACAACTAGGATATGCCATGTAAAGCACTTGAGGGCGCTTTTGAGTAAAACATCGGTCGAACGCACAATATCGTGGCTCTTAGAAGGCCGAGAGAGCAGATTTTACATCAATGCTTTTGTTTTTAGTTTACACGTAAAATCATATTAATTGATAAATCAAAATCTGCAATTTTTTATATATCGTAAATATTGTATCTAGCAATTCTGATTATTATTCGCTTAATAATAAATCTACATTTTTAATTTTAATTATCTAACATTTTATCTACCAACTTTAAATATTTATTAGTTAAACGCATTTTTTATTTTATTATTTCATAATAGTATTTTAAAAATCATTATTATAAGACGCATAATGAAGTAGAATAAAATATTTTTCTAGATAATATTTAATGTTAGACAGCACTCTAAAATCAGGGATTGCCCCGTGTAATCCGGGACGTCCGGTTACTTTAACATACACACACAAACACACATGTGGTGTTTTATTTATTTATTTTATTTTTGCGCAAAGCGATGGTAAGTGGGCGTAGCTGTGTCGTTTGCATATTTTTTCTTATCGTATTTTTGCTTACTTATTTATTTTTGCACAAAAATTTCCAGGCGATTGTGTTGTACAAGCCATTATTTTTTCGTCAAACGTAAAACGCGTACAGAGCATTTTCTCTCCTTGTTTTTAAGTTGAAATGCTTGCGTAATATTTGCGTATTCGCTACCATTGAGAATGGTACAGCAATTTTTAATGTCAGGTGAAAAAAATATGTATTATTTTAACTTTATTTATTTAATTATAATAAATATAAATCAATCATTAAATAAATATATATATAATACAAAAGCAACACAAAAGCATTCAGAGTAAAATCAAGCGTCGAAAGTTTCTCTAACTACTATCCAGAGAGAGATTTTATTAGTGTTCGAGAGACAGTTTTAGCGGTAACCAAATATTAACTCGAATGTGTCTCGTGTGCAGCGTTAGAGTTTGTGATTCTTTATTGACTATTTAGCGTTTTGAACTTTCTTGATGACAAATTGAAATAATTTTAACTGGCGTTAAATTTAATTGTATATTTTAGCTATACATACATCTATCACAAATATACAACCTCTACAATATATTTTACATATTTTGCCTTTGTTGTGTTTAAGCTTGTTTTAAACAAAAATACATTACATTGGCTGCAATACATCTGAATCTTAGCTACTTATTTTAGTTCATAGAAAACACTTAACATTAATATTTTTAAATAGAAAAAAAAGATAATGAGAATAGTAAATTTCTAGAACTTTAAAGTATCATTGAACCTTTTGCAAAATGTCCCATAAGAAAGTCATCGAACTCTTACAAAATTTACTAAAGCCTTCTATAATTATTATTGTTTTTTTTACACAGTGAAATAATTTAGAAGGCTCTTACATAAGAAACATTATGCTATTTGTTTTTTATAAAACTGACGTTATTCATAGTCGTTAGAAATTTCTAGTTTACTTTTGTTTCATTAGCATTACCAATTTGAAGCAATGTGCTTCGATATTGGTGTACCAAGGCAAGTCAAGATTGCCAAGATGGCTATAGGTTGGCATCGAGATCTCTCCGCCACCTTTCGGTCATAACGTTTGCATTTTTCCGCTATAACGTCGCAATTTATGACCACTCTGCGTCGCCGAGGTGAATTTTTCGAATTCTTGACATTGAATATACTTAGCAAAAGGGGCAAAAACAAGAAAAAAGGTACGGGCGTAACGACCTACGCGGAAAAGAAAAGGATAATCCCATATCTCGGGCGCGGAAACCGAAGCCATCAATGTAATATTTGTCGTGAAAAGGATCCCTGTTGGATTAAAGCGAAAAGAACGAAAAGGTATGCACCTACTATCCGTTGTTGCGATATGCGATACTGCGAAATAGGTCCTTTGAATTTGGCTCGTCGTCGTCGTTTGCTCTGAGCGATGGGGATTACGACGCCATGATAACAAATGGCGGCCGTTTATCGATTTTCAATAACTTGTATGAAAAACAAACGACGGGCCGGTCCGCAGAATAAATAGAACGAAACACCGGAGCTTACGCAAACAAGATTGATTGGGAGATAAACCAGTCGCCGAAAGTGCTCTCACTTCACGCTGCCTCCAGCTAGGCGCACAGTGTGTGATTTTTTTTTATTTTTGGGAAGGAAAAAATCAGCAGTTTTCACGCTTTATGGATTGTCAATATCAGAAGTAGAGATTTACATCAGCACAAAGATGAGACGCTTCTATATACATATTGTTTTATAGGTATTAACAGTTTGGACTGAACCAATACACCTGAAAAATATATAGCTACCTTTCAAACAACGGTTATAATAGTATTGATTCAAAAGTATGAAAAATACTATACAAATTAATGTGATATTTTTACTATCAAAAATATTACTCATGAAAAGGTTGGTCACCTGAGTGCAGTCACATCTCTTATTCCCCGACAAAATTTAAGGTCAGCGCAGAGTGGTCATAAAACGACAATTGCTTTGGATAATGGCTCGCGCGCAATGTGTTGGCTCACCTACCACCGGTAAGATATAACTTCGTATACCAGCTGATCAAAATTTGGCTCCTGATTTATTAAAGTCTGTTCTACTGCTAATAACAAATTTTTAGGATCTGTGGATCTTTATAATAATAAAAATTACTAATGTTTGACAAATTTTAATCTGATGCCGTGACTCGAACCTGTGATCTCTAATTTGACAGTCCAGATCGAACAGACAACGCTATTTCAATTATCAAAAAAATAATTCAGCAAAACTAACGATGACAGAATTTTATAAAGTAAACAATTTATACGAAATTGTATGTTATGTGACTTTATTTTTAAAAAAATCATCAAATGTGCGTAAAAATTCGTAGAGTGGTAGATAATTTATTTTATTGTTGTAAATTGTAAAGATAGCTAGTAAAAGCTAAAAAATTAAACCGAAAATTAAGATAGCATGGTCTCCCACATATAGGATTAGATATGAGAGACCAGTAAAGATAGACGAAATTGTCTGGGTGCAGAAATGGAAACAAATCTTATTAAACCTATCCATCAGCTGGCTAAGAAATAAAACCAGACTAATTCGATAGTGCATAGACAATTAAGAAAGCGTAGAGATAACTTTTTGTATGTAACACGCAAATAGATCAAAGAACACCAATCGGCGTGTATCCGCATATCCCAAGAGCTTTAAGATCTTGAAGCTGGGTCTCCTTCTCTCGATCATTTGATAAACGTGTGTTATACAACAACAATCGTCGTAGAAAGTGTTTATCCGAAGGTCAAGTAGCAAAACTACCTTAAAGCCTGAGCTCAATTAAAAAAAGTTGCTTTGTGTGTATGTTGGGATTCTGGGATTACATAGAGATTAAGCACTACAAAGCTCTTACACCTGGTAGTGACAGCAAGCTTATATTGAAAAAGTAAAAAAGCCTACATTTGTGCATTAAAATATTTTTAATCAAAGCATCCCACATGATAATGGAATTAAAAATTGCCCAAAAAATAAAATAAGGTTAAATCTTATGCTGGAAAGTATATTTTAAATCATTAAAATCCAAATAAACATTTTAATTTTATTTTATTTATGAAAATCAACATGTGAACTATCAACTGAAAGTTGCACCTTTTTCATAACTTTCTCATTGGTTTAAATTAAAAATACAACTGACCAATATTTTTTAATTTATTTTTCACCTTGCATAACAATGCCTGATCTTAATGCATTATGCAGAAGTAAATCCAAATTCGAAATCAAAAAAAATCTAGCACATCAGATTTTATTAATATATATGTAGGTTACAATTTTTCATTTTTGCACCATCATGCAATATTTTTATTAACTATTTTATTTGTGTTTGTAACATTTTATTACATTGGCAACATTGCACTGTGTCTCTCAACTGACAGATACTTTTAACAGCTTTAGTGAGAAACTGCACTTAGAAACCCTCAAATTAATACATAAAATCAGTAAAATGTTAAAGGCAGCTCAAGACATTGCAAGACCGCAGTTTCCAGTTTTTGTTACATATGTGGAACATATATATCCGTCAAACAAATATAACTCCAAAAATTAAAACTGCAGATTTTCACTATTGATGGTCAAGACAAATCTTGGGCTCCTTATCTTTGCGGCACATCTTGTAAAAAAAACCTAACTCAGTGGTTACATTGAACAGGAAGAACGGTGTTCTAATGGTTTCAATGGAACCAAAAGATCAAGTAAATACTTCTGACTTACTGACGTCACAGGATGAGACAACAAAGTAAGAATTTAGTTATAGACTAAGGTACATTAGACGCTACTCTCGGTTTCGAAATTTATTTTCGGTCTAAGACACATCAGACGCTACTTTAGAGCTTATTTGGCTTACTAAACCATGATATACATCAAAAGTATTATAAATACTTTAAATATTTATTAGGCAAAAATAAATTAAAGCAGACACTGTGCGACGGGATAACTTTGGGGTCGAGGGAGCTTAGGAAAGAAGCGGGAGCTTGTAGAGGAGAACGACCAAAAGAAAATATTTTCCGGAGACAAATTTTCTATTGATTAACGCTCGGAAAGCCTTTTTCCCTTTTGTCGGACGCGCTCCTTACATTCACGACATTTTTCCTACGCACCGCACCTTTTGACGCGGATACCTTAATTTTGCGACTATATACATGAATAGCATTCCCATCTCGATAAATATCGTTTACGAAATTCTCCATGAGACATAGCTGTATACCTAAGACGAAGAAACCTTATCATATAATGCCAAACCCACACATACATGAGTATGCGTGAAGAAAAGAGTCGATTAAATACGTGTTTTGTGTCGCTTTCGTTTCCTATTTCTGTCACGGTGCTGACTACAAAGAACCGGAGGCGCCTCTTTGTTTTGTCTTTCTGTTTCTTCGATTCTGTCCAATTGTGTTTCTTTGATCAATTTTAAATTCTTTCCTAAGCGCTCTATTTGTCGCCACGATTGCCTCTATTTCTTAACGTTTACTGCGAATCGAACAAACACGGAGACGCTAAATATATTTATTTTTCTTTTAAGCTTTATAAATTCATTATAATTTTCCCTCATCCATAAATGACAAAATTTGTTTATTGCTCATTTCACTGTACAGTAAATATATACATCTTTTTTACTGCAAATATACAATATTATTGTACACCTAAAATTATATGCTGTTTTTTTAGTTTTTTCTCTAGCCTATATGTCGATTAAGTACAATAAGTGTTTATAAATATGATCGCTGTGATCATAAAAATACTCACACAAAAAAAATATTTTTAAAATATCTTAGAAATAGCAGTATTTTATAATCTCTTTAAATAAAGAGAAGTAACATTTATATTCTTTATTTATATCTGATATTATTTTTAAAATGTATTTTTATATATTTTACTAGTCTTTTTTCTTTTTATTTTATTTATTTAACTTTTGGGAGATCAGCAAAAATAGCTAGATCTACTTTAACAAATAAAGATAAATAAGTAAGAATGATAAAACTAAAATAGCTTTAAAAATAAAAAAAAACTACAAACATAAATTTGTTTCGTAATTATTTTCATAACATTAGTAATAATTTCCTTACTATAATTTATAAAGATAATTTAAAGCACAACTATTTTTAATCACTCCTTATTACAATGTAAGCTGGTACGATACTAGTGATACAATAATCTATTAATAGAAATATATATTAGTCAAGATAGACGTCTACCAGACACTAAATTTAATGATAGACATTTGAATCGTCTTATCTATCGTCTCTAATTTTGAGCATTCCAAGTATATGACACTTTAATTTTAAGCCTAATATATACATCTACGTGACTTATCTTTAATTAAATTTTACTAAGCTACCAAGCTACTTTATAAATGACTACATCTTTAAAATATTTTTAAAATATTAATTAATCTTAAGATACAATTTTAAGTTTAATTTATCTGTGTTAAATGAATTAGTATTACGCTTTCCTAGAATTCTCAGTCTGGGTATAAAGCATTATTTAACTTACATATCTGCATTATATAAATATTAAAATTACCTGTCTGCTATTTATTCCATGCTTTCAACAGTTGATTTAGATTTTTATCGAAACTAAATTTTATAAAAATGTGTTACATTATTAATGCTTTTTTGTGATCGTCCACTATATTTTTAATCAAAAAAGTATTTATATTAAGCTGTAATGTTGTGATTGATCATCGTCACTAATGTATATAATGAACCGGCTGTCTTTTACCCGAAATGATTTGCTATTCAAAGCTTGAATGAATGTAGTGTTTTATACATGATTATATTATAGTTTTGCATGTTTATGATTCGACAAAAAAATGCAGGTTTATTACCGTAACATTAAGAAACTGAAAGTTGTGCCGGATGTACCTTGTTATAATGCTATAGCTCTGTTTACTTCAATACATCAAGTCTTGTAAATTACATCTCAAATTTATTATTTCACATATACATATACTATAAGTGAACATACATTATTAAAACATACATACCATTGAATTTGGAAATGAATTCTCTTCTACAAAAACCATAAATTTTCCACGCTCCAATCATATTTCCGATCGCTTATTGCTCTCTCGACAGATTTTCTGTCGGCACGTGCCTTCCTTGGCAGCAGATATCTGGAAATTAGCGCGAGCACCAGCTTTTTTAATCATGCCTTGCTCCGGCCCTGGACACTTGTCATGGCTACAGTTGGCAAGTCCCCGCCCGTCCAGACAGGTCCCTTGTAATATCGATGTGGGGCAGCCGTGTTTTGAATACAAATGTGCCAGCCGCACAATGGAAGCTTAGCAGATAAGCGTCTGGAATTGAAAAGAAAACGTAGCGAGATCGTCACCAGAGCTAGATGGCTGGGTAAATACCAGGTAAAGGATTTAGACGAAAATTTCACGCTTGGGAAATTTGTGTGCCGACGCTGGCTCGAGTGGGTAATTGATAATCTTGTTAAGGTTCTCAAAAAAAGGTGTGATTAAAATACAAATTATTTAACGAATTGATCAGTTCAGTAGCATTGTGTTTGTATTCAATCTAAAAATCAAAATAAATGGTTCAAAAATATACATAACACAACTTAGTGACTAATACGTAAAATAATAATACGTAACATAACATAACCTTACCGATAAATAATATAATATATATATATAGCTTCAAGATGTCACTTCATCCCACACATAACCACTCTAGTTTAGATATCTGTGTCATAAATACTAAAAATATATTCGAAAAAATCAGAAAGTATCAAAAATAAAATTTAAAACGTAAAAAATTCAAGCGTCCAGTATTTACACACCCACTAGCTGCGGTACCTCATGATAGTGAAGTACTGACATTTATAATAATATAATATTAGGTGTACCGGAAAAGAATGTCGTTTTTTTAATAAAACAATTTTGTGCATTTAACGATTAGCCAGTGCAGGTCTTTTTTTATTTATTTCTGCATCTAAACGCTCTAGTTGATCACAATGCATTTGAGCGTTAATTGTCTGTCCGGGTTTTAATGTTTCAAAATAAATTATTCCCTTGCAGTCCGACAAAACAGACAAAATAACTTTTTTTGCAGAGAGCCCGGGCTTAGGGGTGGGTTTTGGTACCTGGCCCTTTGAAAGCCATTGTTTTTTGCGTCCTTGGTTTGAATACAACACCCATTTTTCGTCACCAGTTACAAGATGTTGTAGAAATGGAGTTTTGGTATTTAATTCCAATAACTCAGTGCACGCGTTTAGACGCTCACCTAGATTTTTCACTTAATTCATGAGGTATCCATTTTCCTTGTTTCCGCGTCTTGCTGATTTTTTTGATATGCTCTTGCTCGCTTGACCATGAACATCAGAGTTGCTCCGCGAGTTCTTGAATCGTTGAAGATGGATTTTGGTGAATCAGCTCAGTTAAAACATCGCTATCCACTTTAACAGGTCGACCACTTCCAGGGTTATTTTTTAGATCAAAATTGCCGGATTTAAATTGTTTAAATCACCTCTGGCATTTACGAACATTCAAAATATCTCCCAGTAAATCACAAATATTTTTTGTAACACGTGTTGCACTTTTTTTCTTCATGAAATGATAAAACATAAAATTTCGAATAAATTTCTCATTCGTTACAAAGCTCTCCATTGTATATAGGGTTGTAATTTTTTTTGTTTAAAAGTCCTAATACACTCCAGGTATACGTAGTCAGAGAAACAACACAGAAAACGTTGTAAAAGTTCAACTGATGAAGCACAACTGACCACTTAAAAGTGATAACAAAAAAAACGACATTCTTTTCCGGTACACCTATTATAATAGCACTAGCTGTCGGTACCTCACTATCGTGAGGTACCGATAGCTAGCGAGTGTGCGAATACCGGACCCTCAACTTTTTGGGTTTTAAATATAATTTTTGCTTCGTTCTGATTTTTTTAAATATTTTTTAAAATTTAATGGTTTAAATTGGTCATTACTATTTAAGATTTTCAATGATAGACAAAATAGTTCAATCTATAAAAACTACTTAACATTTTCAATTCATTTAAAAATAGGTTTACAACTTGACTAAATATTTCCAGAAGAAAACATTTTATATTATTTATTAGATTTACAACGTTAGATTTTATCGGTATATTGAAACTTAGATATTTAATGATTAATCTAAATATTGTATATCATTTATGAATAGGTTTAAAACTTGGCTAGATAATAATAAATTAAAAATTGTACTATGAAATTTCAATACAGCGAAGCTCACGGAACCAATAATAAATTTTGGTGTACTGAAAATTCGTTATATTGAATGTAAGGAAGATGATATATTTTTATTTTATTTTTAATTACTATATTACTACAGCATCAAAATAACCTCTTATAAGGTTGACAGATCGTTTTTTGTCCTTGTTTAAGGAAAATGTATGAAACACAATAAAATTTGTGAAAAAAATGTTTTATAAAAAAAGTTTGAGGGTCAGCGAAACACCTGCATCGTCGCTTTTGAACACATCTGGCACACGCCAAGTCAATGATGAACTGAATTCTTAAAAATATTTGTCAAGTTATAACGTCATTCTTAAATTCGGAGCAAAATATTTTGTTATGCTGAGATTAGTCTTCATTACAATGAAAACATTTTGCATGAAAGTTTTTCGGGGACAAATTAAAGATTCGTTATACTGGAATTTCATTATTTCGCCTCGCTACCGCTCGCGCCGACCTTCACTATAGAACCAAACAACCTAACCTTTTTTTAATGATATTGTATTGATTTGTTCTCATTTCGGTATATTTTGTAATTGTCCAGAATCATCCAATCTATGACTAACCGATCCCGCGATCGCAGCGACGTATGAAGCGACGCCTGTGAGTATTTGTAGAACTGATTTTGACGCCGGCGTAAAACATCATCGTGACGTCACTATGGCGTTCTAACGCGAGTGTTTTGGGAATTCGCGGCCCGTTTTAACGATGCATATAACACATTTTATCATAAATTAAAATTTTAGTAATAAGAGCGTTTTTTAGTTACACCATAAGTTACTTTATAATTAAAAAAAGTTGTTTATTTGTTTTATGTGTAAATATAAAAGCCAATTAGAAAGATATAATAAACTGAAAATATCAAGCACCTAATATGTTACTTATTTTGATTGATATATTTTTTAAAGTAAATGTTTTTTCTGCGCAGTATTATATATTTTAATAATTAATAAATGCAAAAAGTTTTCACATTATTTAAAATTAATAATAAAATAAACATATTTAAAATCCATAATAAATAAGGAATATTTAAAATCCATAATAAAATAAAAAATATTTTTAAAGTTGAAAAAAATATTTTGAATAAATCTTGAAATTTTATTCTGAAACTTTATAATTTAAAAAATATTAAAATTAGTGATATACAATTTTGTGTAGTTTCCTTTCAAAGGTGTCAGTAAGAAGGATTTTTGCAACACTATGTGTTTAGTAGTTGGTTGTTATCGAATAGTACTTATTTTTAAACTTTGCCCCTTTTTGTTGAAAATATTTTTTCAAAGGAAATTTTAAAAATTCTCTAAAAACTATTACTTTAAATTGGCAACGTTCGCCAAAATGTAAGTAAACATTTTTTCTGTTAAGAGAAGCTAATAAAAAATTTACATTATTTATATTATATTTTAAATACCGTATAAACTAAACATATTTAAAAAAAAATATTTTTTTTATAATTTGATGATTTTTATACATATATTGATAAGTGTTTTACAATTTAAATCGATAAAATCAATTTCGTAGTTCGTTCTCAAGCGCGCCGGGGAAATACCATAAACGGTATTCCCCGGAATTTCTTATATGTGACAGTTCTTCTGTCATCGCTCAAGCGCGCGCCGGGATACAGCTTAGTGCGATTAAATAAACAGTGAAATATGTTATAATCACAGCATTTTTCTTAAAAAGTTACAATTGTAGATGATTCAAAGTGATTTACCATTTGAATTATAGACTTTATAATCGAAATTATCAATTATGAGTGTGCCAGTAAGTGTTTGGTTATATGAATACTATATCACGGTTATTCTAACAAAATTACTATTGACTTTCTAGGATCTAATATTAAAAGACAAACAGCAGTGATTTGGCAATTGAAGATATACATGCCAAAGTTAATTAAACATATTACAATGGTAGTAATAATGAAAAATCTCATATTAGTGTAAACAAAAAGTTACTTTTTACCCAATATATAGTATCGTTTACAGTCAATTTTCAGAATCAATGAGAGATCTAATAACATTTACGTATGGCAAACAATTAATGTATGACATATTGCGACTATTTTGAAGAAGATGAAGATATGTCAATCTACGTGTTTAATCCTCAACAGTAATTTCCGTTAATTTTGTTCTTCGTTTGTCGTTCAAATTTAATTTATGGATTATAATAGTAGTAATAATGTGTTCAATGTTTACTCTTATAATTTTTTAATTACTTTTCAGAAGCAATGATGGAACAATTTGATGACCTAAATGGCTACAACGTAGAATTGGTATATATAAACAAAGAGTTAATCTTCTCATGTTGAAGTCACTGTCAGCAAGTATTATCTTTTCATAAAGAACATACTACATAAGTTTGATGTAACTGAATATCTTAAATTTGGCTATTCAGAAAGAGGAATGATGGCACAGAACAAAAATTGTACATATTTTGCCACATCGGAATTAAAAATAACCCACTCTTAGATATTTTGGCTATCGATTATTCCAGGTATGCAATCACATATTTATAATCATTGTAAAATGTCGTTTATTAGATAACATCCAAGGAACTACACATTTATAAGCTGTCCGTTGGTTGATATATATAGCCGACAGCGCCGATTTGATCGACATTAACTTTCAATCCTCATACATACTAAGGATATATTACACGTTCACGTTTAAAATTGTGCATTAAATCGGAATCAATGATAATGTTTATGTAATATAAAAGGAGAAATTCACTTTTGGGCCCCGGAGCCCGGCGACGGGATTTCAAAATTTGAAGATTTCATTACAAAGATTGTTTTATGATTGTTTATCTAATTTAATCAATGTATTCTTCTTATCCTCAACACATTATGTATATATTTAATTTTCATAGTTATAACACACCTAGTTAATTTGCAATCCGATTATTTATAAAAGCAAAAACTCACTTTTAGGCCTCGGAGCCCGTCGCCGGGAATTCAAAATTTGAAAATTTCATTACGAAGATTATTTTATGATTGTTTATCTAGTTTAATCTATGTATTCTTCTAATCCTCAACACATTATGTATATATTTAATTTTTATTCAGTCAAATGACGAATTAATGAAAATTATTGTCGCGTAGCAAAATTTTATTATTAAATAATAATTATTTAAAAGTGTTGTCACGGTACTATCTATTTGAATTTGAATGCTTATTTTTCATTGGTCGACGCTATTTGAATATTTGAATGCTTATTTTTGATTGGTCGAAACAACAGAACGCATTACCGGCGGCTCGAAAATCAATCGGAACAAATTCAATTTTAATTTTTATTATTATTTATTATTATAATTAAATATATTTCCTTTGTTTACGTGTATTGTTACACACTGTTAATACAAAGTGATACGATTTACAGAGTAGATAATTGAACGGAGAATGTTTCGTTTAAAGTTATGCGCGTCCGGAAGCGGAAGCGACGGCGGCGGCTTAGAACAATTATATATAAGATAAAAAGCAAGTAAAGGTGTTAAACTATTTTTTTTAATTCATAAACAATTTGAGATTTTTTGCTAAAGTTTTTTTGAATACCATCTGATAATAATTTAATTTTTTTAATTTGTATATATCTTTAGTATGCCTTTTACAATCATCTTCATAGCCTATAGTTTGATAGAACTTGAGTGAGTTTGAGAGCTCTGTAACTTCTGATGCCTTGAACCATCTGAGAGAGAGTGTCTGAGAAAGTGACCGTTGGTGTTTCACATATTTTTATATTCCACGTTCCTGACCCCTTTAATAGCAGATTTTGTATTCTGACTCTTTCGGTAGGATGGCCAATTATAAAAAGGTGATCGTGACGTTGATTTTAAAAGTAACATTTAATTTCAAAAAATATCCTTATTTTTTTCATGAAAGTAAAAATAGACAAAAAGCTTTAAATCTGTAAGATAAGCCTTTGTTGGTTTTGGAAGATATTTGAAATGGACAAATGAAAATGCAAAATTCATTTATCATATATAAACAATCTTAATATTGTATAATGATAGTTTTTTTAACCCACCCATTTCTTTCAAGAATCATGTATCTATTCTGGGACGTAAGCTTTCCAAGAGTTTTACCGTCCAGAGACCGCATTCTCAGACGTCCCCATCTCATATATTGTACACACAAATATTAATATGTCGTTAAAGAATACGGGTACATAATCCATTTTCGGAATTCCGTCCCGTTCTCGTGTCCGGGGTAAAAACGGTGCGTTCCGCATACCTCGCGAGGTTATATCCCGACAACAGATTTCGCAAGGAAAACCAAATTCCTGCATTCCTCAGATCAGCGTCCCGAAATTCCGCCGATAATAGATGTATATTTTTTCCAAAAAGGGATATTAACGTCAACCAAAGGGAGGTTGTTTGGTGATTTATTACGCAGTGCCAGAAAACAAAATATCATTTCCTTTTTGACGGCGGTGCACTGTGCGATGGAATACTATTCGTAATATGTTTTTTTGGTATGATAAATTTAAATCTATGTTAAATTATGCATTGATTTTAAAAAAAATTATCAGGTACAGATTTATATGCTATATATTTTTTTATTGAAAAAATAAATATGGTAGGCAAAAACTAATTTAAAAACTCATTTAGAAGCAAAAAAAATTAAATACATTTATTGGTTGAAAAATAATAAAATGATACATTCATATAAATATTTAAAATAAATAAAAAGGTAAATATGTATTTTTAGAAATAATGAGCTTTGCCACAATATAGGACGTTTAACCGAACTGTGCGGCGGCGGCCATATTTCCTTTTCGGGAATGCCTAAATTCAAAGGGCCTTTTCGGTTTTCTTTTCGTCAAATTACGCGCTTAATACTAATTAATGACGGCCTTTTCATATTAATTTCCTCCTCTCTCCCTATATAATATATAAATATATTTATTAGTATCCTATCAATGAGATCTTTGATATTTATCGCCTTGTTTGCAACCCAAACCTTTATCCTATACATATGTTTTTTGGCTGCTCGATTAATTACGTTTTTGTTACAAGACTCATTATGTAATATATAAATAGGAAAGGAAGCATTTTTAACGATACAATTTATACGGTGTGTTTACTTGAAACTGGACCGAGGCAAAATAATAAACAAATTTTGCAGATGCCACTCAAATTAAAAATATAACACTTTATTTTTAAAAGCTCACGCTCGATGAAATATTTAAAAAAGAAAAATCAAGTTTAAAGAAATACACAAAGCATATTCTTTAAGTAAAATAAAAATAATTTAGTGATTAAATTTAAAATGATTTTGTATTTGCCGATCGTTTATAATTACTATTTTAAATACATGGTCAGTAAAAGTTGTCAGTATCATCTTTTTTATTTCGTTATTTTTTTAATTTAATGTTGTCAAAATGTCATTTTATGATACTTTGCTGTATTTGAAAATGAGACCATTTTTCATGAATTAAAATTTAAAAAAATACTATCTTTTTGTGCGTAAAAATATGCGATAAACAATGCGTCTACAGCATAAAAACCGATATTGTCATATATTAACTATCCTCAAAAGTTTCACCTTGGAGTTTACCATATTCAATACTGTTGGTTTATTTATCCAACGAAATATATTTGCGCATTGAGTAGGTGAAACTTTTGAGAATCGTTAATATATAGCAATAGCAGTTTTTAAGTTATTGGTACATATTGTTATAAAGCGATGCAATTAGCCCACCAATGTGATTCGCTAAAGCTGTCTTGAATAAGGTATAAAAGATGCGATACCTTGTCACATCCTCCAGATCAAAGATGATCAGAAACTTTCTCAGACAGCAGACGGCATCCGAGGCAAACCGACAGGACCCATATTGGCATGACAGCACGACGCTTCTCCACCAACACATAGTCAACAGAATACACAATAAAAATAAACTGTTACTAGATTCTCCAGTGTCTATTTTGGCTGCAAAGTCACACCTTGAATTATTTTTTAGCAATATATTTTAAAATCAAATAAGAGTATCATTTATAAACGTTCAACAAACTGCAAATTATTTCTGTTTGTAAATATAAAGTGAAAACTAGCAGAATACAAATACCTCCCCTATTCCAAAGCATCATCATAACCGTCGGGAATCTCGCCCTTGCGCGCTCTGGCCCAGTGGGCTTTTAACGCACAAAACGGCCTATGTTAATACAACTTCCTGCGCGAGCTTCGTGCCGGACGCGGGTTCGGTTCCGAATTAATTCGGTTCGGTTCGGGTTCTGGCGCTTCAGGGACGGGTGTTATTTCATAACCAAACGAGCGGCTTTCCGGTCGTTAAGCCCGGGCCTTAACAACTTGGCCACGCGAGGCGGGACTCTTATTGTGTGCTCGATAAGGGATGACCGCAACCTCCCCCCACCGATATTAGAAACTTTAAGCCCTAAGCAACAATTTCCGAACGGGAAATCCTATTAGTGTTTCGATGTTTCCATTAGCGATTTTCGATCGCGCACCGAATTGATTTATCCCCGTCTTTACTGAAAATGGAACGTGTCGTTGGCTCGGATCGGTTCGATTCAATCCCCGGTGGTTTTGAAGCGTTTTGTTTGGTAATCTGAGTATTGCAATTAATTCCAAATCAAACTAATTAATGTAATTATTAAAATTTCGTTCAGAGTTAAAGTACCCAATCTGACTTGAAGAAATCTGTTATTGGAGTCATTTTTTTATTAATACTAACAAAGCTATGTTGATTTTTGGTGACTTGTCGACCTGACAGATCAGAATGTATTTGTAGTTGAGGTAACTTCAAAATTGAAATAGTTAAAAATATACTTTGCAATAAGTAGTTTAAAGCTATTATATAACCATTTTAATGCAATTTAAATGATCAAGTTTCTTGTCAAAGAAAAATTAAAATGATGAATTTTAAATAGAAGTCGACGATATATATTATAAAACATAACTAGAAAAGCATATTGTCTAAACTATTAACTAATAAAAATAAAGTAACAAAAATTACCTTGTACTATTTTATATTATATTTATGGCAAAGTATTTGTTACACAATACTATCTAAGTTATGATATAATGTAAGAAAGGTATTTATTACACTTATGGATTTTATCTTAGATGTATACATGAACTTGATCTCAATTCTAAGTCATAAGAAACCGACTTAAAATATTATTTTATAATATAAAAGTATTTGTTTCTAAAATTAAAAATATTTTTTTATATATGTTTGTTTATCATCTTTATAAGTTTTGTCCTGACGTCATTAGATTGAGTTGTCTTTGAATCGTCGGAAAGTTTTTCTCTTTGGCAAAACTCTTCATAAAGCGAAGACGGCATTGTTACGGCGATAAATCAAATAAGAAGTGAAAACTTTTTATTTTTAATACTTAACGTAAATACTCGCGATTTTATCGCGTTCCCCCGAGCACAATCGCCACTCTTTTCTTTTCATCCCCGAGAGCAATTTAGATTGAATGCGATATAAGAGGCCTTTGTTAATATTTTCAACTTTGATGTTGTTCAAAGATGTATATTAATGTTCAATTTTTAATGAGCACGTATGCCTCTAGAACAATTGCAAAAGTGAATTGAAGAATAAAAAAACTCTCCGAAAGAATGGAGAATTCGCTTCAGTGTAAATATTTGGATATCTTCACATTTCAATTTAGACGTGTAATATGGAAATGTTTTATGCTCTTTCATCTTTTTTATAACAAGATTCTATCTCAAATGTATGGCGCTCCTTAAAGTAGCTTTCTAAATGTATGTATATTCAAGTAACGCATTATTGCGAATTGAACAGCTTTTATCTTTCAATAATTTGATTAAAAAGTATTATTAAAAATACATACATTCAATAAATAATAAAATTTTAAGCCCCAAAAGATTCACCCAGGGATTAATACATCAACACAAATGTAGTACAAAAGTTTGCAAAGTCTGCATTACATAATATCATAAATCCCCTCGTGTAATATAATATTTATTAATAAAAAAAATGCATCATTAAAAAAATATAAATTATCATGTTTATTAACAATTCACTTTTCAAATATTTTTTAAAACTATTAATACAACTTACAATCAAAATTTGTCACTATGCACGAGCTATGCTAATTTTATTTTTAATTAATAATCACAATATTCATTCGTGAGATAAGGAAAATCTATGAAAACATGATTTGTAATATTATATCAGAATTATATTTATTTAATAATTACAAATTATGATTTCCTAAATACAATTAAAGTTATAAATAAGTCAATAATAAATTATTATATTTCCGATCGATCATCACCAAATAGATTATCATAAATTTTACTCATCTCACGGATGAGTATCGTAATGAATAATTAAAATAGAGCTAAATCGTACATATTATGCATTGAAAATTCTCCATTAATAAGCTTGGATACTTAGCTCATAGATAATATATTAAATGTATTAAAAAATAATAAACTGTTTTAATTGTTCCTCTACATAGACTGACGTTAACCTTTTAGTATGAACTCTAAAATTATAGTAATGATTACTTATTTGATTTAATACTGCTTAAAGTGAAATAATGACACTTTTGCCCTCCAATAGTTTTGCTACTAAAGTCAATATTCTTGAATAGATTATTGTGATAATATTGTTTTAACGTTAAACGTGAAAAATAATATCACCCAAATGTTTTATGTGATTTTGACACAGTTTTTTAAATCATATTATCTAATATTACATTTATCGATTTATCTTTTCAGATACATGATGTATCGTTAAATGACGAATTGTCAAAGATAGCTGAATACAATTAATAAAAAAAATAGTTTATAGGTAGTGTCTCTCATTATAATCCCCTTTCAATATTGTATTCACTAAAAACATTTTTTATTTGGACTTTATTTATTTAAACAACAAGTATAAACATAATTTGTAAATAAAATAATAATAAAAAAAGCAATAAAAGCCCTCACTGTACTGGGTGGTAAAAAAACAACACTGAGCGAAAATTGAGCCGACGATTTATCGCACCGCGCGTGGTTGTAAAATTTTATTATTAAAATAAAATTCGATGTAGTAACAAGCGTGGTGAAAAAAATAATGTCGATAACATAAATGCAAAAGCGTCCATATCGTAAGCCAATAGTTAAAATTCAAAAGGGAAAACGTTAAAACCCGAGCTTAAATAATCCCAAATTTGGAAGGATTATGCCCTGCATTGAACCCTAGAAATACTCGCGTTTTGTAACCCAACGATCTATAAATAATTTGCTATGTGAACAAATTTTACACGCTTGACTACACAATGAGGACAGTGTAAATTTACAAAAATATTTTCGATATATGTATAAATTTTGTTTATAACTAACTTTGGCCAACGCTTTTCAATATAAGTGTTAGCTTAACTTGAACGATCAAGACATTCAAATAACTAATCGAAAATTTTAAATAAAGTGATTTTAAAACAAAATATCACAAAAGATAGTCGAAAAGTAAATATGTTTCTTTTATTTAATTGACAACACTACCATTTTTGATAAGCTACGCGTGATGTGGCTGAGCTAACAAGGCCTCAGTAATTGGTTTATTGTGCAAAAGGAAAATTACTACTAAAAATTGCTAATTTATCTATGTTTATGACTGTCATTAATAGAGAAATTTAAAAAATGTGTCAAAAATGTATAGCATAAAAAAGTTATGTTAAAAATTTTGGCATTTTTTTTATTCCCATTTATTTACCACCTTTTTTTTAAATATAAAAACAATGTGTCAAAGTCTGTGTGCGTAATAATATAAGTTACAATAAGTGTAATGATTCTTATTCAGGTGATTACTGCTATAATAGATTTAAAAAAAAAATGTTTTTTATGTATTTCAAATAAAAATGTTAATGACTTTGAGTCATATTGTAATATCAAGTAACCCAAAATTAAGTAATAAATTTTGGTTTCGTTGCTAGCACTACAGAATACAATTACACAATTATTTTAGATTAATATATTATATATACTAAGACAGTCATACTCACTATACATTCCATATTAACACTTTACCGACCGCTCACGCCATATGGAGTGCGAGCCTGCCGAACGTTAAATACCGCGCACGCCATATGGAGTGAGCGGTAGCTATGATTTCGTTATCAAATTAAAAATATATGCTTAGAGATATTTTAAGATTTTTTTTTGAAAAAAATTAAATATTAGTATAAAGTTTCATTTGATATTGAAAAAAAATATTTAATTACTGTGCCTGGCCTTATTATTAGACACGTTTGTCTATATATTATAATTTGTTTATATATTACAATATAATTTTTAATGCAGAAATTCGTTTTTTTGCTATTTTATTATTTTTTATAGCATTAGTTATTGAAAAAGAACTAATTTAGTTGTGAGAAGTCATAAATTCTATTTTTTTAATTCAAAACAAAAATAAAAATATTTTTCACTATGCAATTCGGGACTATATTTAAAATATTTTGTATGTCCTTCTTTAGATTAAATAAGTGCCTGAATTTACTTTATAAACGTTGTTTAATTTTTGAAGGTTCAAAGTATGATTCTATTCCCGAATCACCTTCTCGATTAGCTCTCTTTTAGTGGTTATTTCGATTTTATCAATCTCTTCTTCAAATGCTCCCAAATATTCTCGACGGTATTTTTGTTTTGCAAGTATGTAAAATATCTTCCCAGTGTTATCAGTAAAAATTAACAACAAAATCATATATAATAAAGATATAGTTCAAATATAATTGAGCTGCCTTTGTATTTCTTTACTTGTGTCTTATAATATAATCAGGTACTGTTTATCTATACAAATTCGAAAATCCATTTAAAAAATATATATTTATATCAAATATATTTTGTAAATTCTTTCTACTTTGCATTTTTTTAAGTACACTAACATTTTTTGTGAGTTAATTTATTAGATAGTACCGGTTTCCCGAATTTCTAAATTGACAGATTAGCGAGATTATATCGTATTTTTTCTGTCCTGTAATTTGGAAGTTTCGACCGTTTATTTTATTGAGTGAATTTTATCTATCACGAGATAGCACCGATTTACTGAAGTGATTCTCAGAAGTGACTCTTTTTTTGAAATTGGGAATTTCTTTTGAGATAAGAAATAATATGATGCACTTAAAAAAATATGAATAATAATTCAGTTTAGCTAACGCTGTCGTGTAAATCGCATCTTGTTTTCGTGTGCTCGAGTGAATATTCTAAAAATAATAAAAAAATAAAATAAATAAAAGGAACTTTGTGCTGCAGTGATTCTTTAAAAATATTACGCTTACGCCTCTTTATAAAATATAGTGTCTATAAAAATATAAATACAGTGTATTTTATATAACAAAGTGTTAAAAATATAGTTTTTATTTAAATATAATTATAACCCAAATAAATAAATGGCAGAAGATAGTTTTGTAGAGGAAAATTACGCGGACAATGATTCAAATATTCCCAGTGATAACGAAAACTTTAGTGATAGTGATACAAGTTCGATTGTTCATGAAAGAAATCGTCCTCGAGTAATGATGCCTATTAGCGATGGAGAAGATACTGAGGATGATGATATTCCATTAGATTGGTGTGAAACTGATACACCTAGGCATAACCAGCCATTTGAAGGATTGTCGGGAGCAACTTTTGATGTTGATATCACGCGCCCTGAAGAAATCGCCGAAAAATTTATCGGTGATGACCTGTTCCGCATTATTGCAGAAGAAACAAATAGATACCGTGCTCAAACTTGGAATAAGTACAAACAAGAAGTTAAAAATATTATACAAGAAAAAAATAAGAATATGTGGGGCTTACCGGATATTCTAAAAAAGGCTAAACTACGAATATTTGAAAGTAAATATAAGCGAAACGGGGAAATTTTATTACAATTGTGGAAAACAGTAAAGAGTAGAGATATTCGAATGATATCAACAATCCATAATACAAATATTGTAAACACTGAAAAAACTGACAGAAGAACTGGGCTGCGTATAAAAAAATCAATTTGTATAATTGATTACAATAAATACATGAAGGGAGTAGATCGGGCTGATCAATACCTTTCGTACTATCCAATATATCGTAAAACTAAAAAATGGACGAAAAAAGTGGCCATGTATTTATTTAACTGTGCATTATTCAATGCATTTACAGTGTATAGAAGTGTAAATTCAAACAGCAATATAAATTTTTATGATTATTTAATGAAAATAGCAAAATATTGGATAGAGGAAAAAACACCAGAAACAGAAACACCCAATTTCAGAAATGTCTGAAAATTCACAACCGACATCCACATTCGCCACTGCTCCCTCATTTCAAAGGCTTTCAGGCAGTTTAAAACAACACCAATTAGTCAGGATATCATCTACTAATGAGCGTAAAAGAAGAAGATGCATAGTTTGTATCGCACATAAAATAAGAAAAGATTCTCTTTACATGTGCAAAGAATGTAAAGTAGCTTTACATGTTGGTGAATGTTTCTCCTCGTATCATTTGAAGAAACATTACTAGGTAAATAATAAAAATAACGTTTGTGAATTTTGAATTTTATTTTTTTGATAATTCGTATTGGTATTATTTTAGAATTAAATATTGTGAAAAGTGAATTACAAGGGAAAGACATTGAATAATAATAAAGTGTGTACCTGAAATATTCCGTATTAGTGTGGAGAAATTTATAATGGTGAGTGCACTTTAAACTTGCATTATACAATATAAATAGTTATTGTGAAAAGTGATTTACACGTGAAAGATAATGTACAATATCTGTGTATGTGCCTGGAAGATTTCGCATTACGATGGAGCGAATTACAATGGTGAGTGAATATTTTATTGCAATTGAATTATATATCAGTAAACTCATATTAGTAAAAATGTCATTTCTCATTTTTGTAGATAATCATTTACACAAAATATCACAATACAAAAAAAAAGTGTGCTTGAAAAAAGTTTTTTTAAATTTGAAAAAGTTTGAGAACTGCTGGATGACTCAATTTAAATTATTTTTATTTAAATTTTTAGGTTATTCATTTTTATAATTTTAAAATCAAGATAATCATTTTAAAAATCTAATAATAAGGAAATGTAATAATTAATTTATATTTCCGGCGATCCACATGTTGAGAACCACCTAATAATGACTTAAATTGATGCATTGATACATTTTTAACATGTTTAAAAAAATTCAACTAAATATTCGGACCGTATCAAAAAATACATAAATTTAAATAAAAAAGGTAAAATTCGCGAAGATTTGTGAAAAGGTGCCGGTATTTAGCGTAAGTCTGGTAGTGAAACTGCCGGTCGGTAAAGTGTTAATAGAATTTAATCCCAAGCTTGATCTTTAGCTACTTTACATCACAATGTACGCCTATTATAAGCACACCATGAACTTTCATTGTAATCTATCCAAATCAATGTTGATAGCGCCGGCGCGCCGGTATCAAACGCAAATTGTATGCCTTTTGAATTCTACAACGCACAAAGGCCCCACCAAAATCTAGTACCGCCCCGATAATCCTAGAATTGGAGAAAAGCGACCGAATCTCGCAAATGGCAAGTTTACTCTGAAGGAATTTAATTTCCTTGGCCTGGGGGCATTCATTCACAATCGCTGCATCCACTAAAGGTTGCTAATTAAGACACGTTCACACCGGGTTACTAATATTACGATATAATATAAATCAATCGACAACATTTCTTTCAAGTATTATAATGTACTATCGATCATTTGAGTGCCGATAAATGGTTTGCAGATTATCCGTTCTTAAAATATTTTTTTTTTTTTTAATAAGAATAATCTGGGTTTGTGAGATTACATAAGATCATTTAATGAGAATAAAATAAAAATCGTCCTGTTGATTATTAAAACTAAAAAGGAACATAGATAGAAAGAGAGTTTTTCGAAGATTAGTTTAAAACCAAAGGGTTGCTGTATAACGCAGTATTGTTAATAGGGTAATGCTCATTCTTATCTGAATGAAAGCATATTGAAAACAAACGACGGTTATATTGTTGCAAAATTTTACTGCCTAATGTTACAAGTTTAATTCAACTCATGGAACAATGTGTTATATCGTCAGTGAAACGGTTTTACCGTGCTGGTTTTCTCAAAGCTCTTGCTGGGGAAGATATTGGCTCGATCGATTTCTAGAAAAAAATTGGTCGATACTGGATGTTATAAATGGAATAGCACAATCTAAGTTTGAAGTGAAGCCAGTAAAACTTGTTCGATTGTTCAATTCAGAGACTAAGGCAATATGCAGACTAATAAAAAAAATATTTTAAAAATTTTTATCGAAAAAACAACGAGAATTAGTTTATTAGCAATCAATGCTTAAATGATGCTGATATCTTTAATATTGTCACTCAAACAGAATAGGAAGGAGGTAATAATGAGAATATACTTCTTCTGCACTGACTTCTGTTGAAAATTTACTGAGCATTAGAATATAAGATATAATAGCTCTAAGAAATATTCGTACTGCTTTTCGAAGGTAACGAGAATTACAGATTTTCTTTATAAATAGAAAAAATATTATCTGTATTGTAAATATATTATACATATTTTAAAACTAAATAAAAAAATTAAATTATTTGTACCATCACTTTCCAGCAATAACCCAGATAATTGAAAGTATACTGCATTAAAAATACGCTTCATATATTTTGTTTAGTTAGCTAACGGATAAAATACTATAAAAAAAAGTGTCCCATAAAAAATAATTAAAGCTAAACCTGCATCAAAATAAAATATTAATAAAATAGCTTTTTGCTTTAAAACAAGCTTTATATGAAATTGTTCGGACCCCCATACAAGCTTTTATGAGACTTGCAATTTAGTTAACGCTGTAAATTATATTATTTTACAGATTAAGACTTGATTTTTTGTTATAGAACAGAACTCCTAATAACCCTTATAATATTTGCTAAAAAAAGAAAATATGTCATAAATATAATAGTTCTTTGCTTTAAAACAAGTTTCGTATTATAAGTCGATAGGCTCTCCATACAAACTTTTATAAGACTTGCAATTTTTTATGTCTGGTTTCGGCTTTGTTTTAAAGACTAAAAATTGAATTTTTGTTATAATATATGTAGAATTCTTAGCACCCTTATAAAATGTCACGTTTTTGCAAAATTCTGCAAATTTAAAAACTTATTTAACAACATTCATAACTACGTTGAATAAAACTTTAAATAAAAGTTCGTTTTATAAAAAACGTTTAGAAGCTAAAGCATCGAAATAAAATTTAAAAAAAAATAGTTTTTTGCTCTAAAACAAGTTTCATAATAAATTGATTGGACTTGCAATTTAGTTAGCGCTGTTATTTTTTTTTGTTTTATTAACAATAAATATAATAAAAATACTGTTCCGTAAAAGTATGTTGTAGCTTTATCTTAAATTTTGAAAGACTTCTTTAATTAAATCTTACGTCAAGAGAATTATCTGATCTAACTTGAAGCAATTATTTTTGCGTTATCCAAGTTATTATATATCATTTTATTTTCAGGATTGAGCAAATTGTGATCCAATCTTAAATAGCTTAGTTCGCCAATGTGATAAAGTATAAAACTTTTAATTTGAGTAAAAATGATACAAGTAAGACCGAGAATCTTGCATTATTTTTTATTACTATTAAAATTACTAGCTTAAATAGAAATCAACTAAAGTGAAGTGAAAAACATATATTTTTAATAATAGTTGAAAAAATATGTTAACGTGTCCTTAAAAAGAGGCGAAAATTATAATTAAGTTCTGGATTGGTTTTTAGACGTTTTCTTACATTGATTTATCAAAATAGTCTCATTGCAAAAAAAACATAAGTGAGTTTACAACTTCTTACGAAATTATTTATTATAAATAAATAGATATTTTAGATTATTAAATATTTTGCGGCTTACTATAAATTGCTAAAAAAAATAATAAACAAAAACATTATTAGATCTACAACTTTCTAAGTACGAATAAATTAAACTTGAATTTAAAAATAAATTGAAAAAAAAATTAAATTGACAATTTTAAAGTGAAAAGTTTAAATAGTACAATGAGTCAAGAGGGAAAAAATTTCACAAATAATAAGAAGCTAGTCCAAAAGCAACAATAGATGACAAAGAAAATATTAGAAATAATAAAAATAAAAGCATAAATAAAATAATATTTAGCTTTTCTTATTAATAAAAAAATAAAGAAGATTAGATACATAAAAATGCAAAGAAATATAAAATATACAACAAAAATATACATGATATATTATATATAAAAAAAATTAAATCATTAAGGCTAAATTTACAATAATTATTTAAAATCGATACATCTGAAAAACAAAAAAAAATTATACACTACTTAATATTAAAAAATAATGAACTAGGTATACAAAACTATTATTTTAGAACCATAGATAAGCTATAACAAGTGAGAACATACTCGAAATGGAACAGCACATATTGAAATTAAAAAAAATACAAGTCAACCGGACTTAAGTAAAATCTTATTGAGTTACTTGTTAAAAATTATACAAGGAAGAATTCATATTCAATAAAGCAGAAAAAAAATATGATTTAAGAAAGCTAGACACGAGAAGCGCTCTTCTGCATCCAGGTGCTACTTAGGTTCGTAAACCTGTTTAAATTTGTTTTTTAGATTTTGAAAAAGCATTTGATCGCGTAAAACATCATCATCTAATAGAGAGCCTAAGTTCTATCGATCGAGATGGTAGATATGTAGGAACAAAGTATCTAAAACACCAATATCAGATGAAAATAATATAACAAAAACACCGTCTATGGTCAAGTGTTAATTAATAAGTTGAGGGATAATTATATAACTAGAGCAAAACACGGACAAAGCCAGCTACGAAAGCTAGTTATTAAATAAATTAGAGCGCTGGAAAGTGGAGTACTTCGGTCACGAAATCCGAGAACCTGGAAACAGAATCCTGTCTGCCTTCGAATTACTGGCTAGTTAATCCGCATCGGTGTGAACATGCCATTATTGGCCTGCAAAAGGCCTGCCGATTGAAGCCGCAAGATCGCTGTGGCTACAAACGGCACCGTCGAACTAGATCGCATGACTCGTTATCATAAACAAAGAGCCGGACTGGTGGGAAACAAAGGGCAGTTTCGCGCGCTGACCTCTGCAATATTTCATATTCAAATAAACGTTTATTTCTTTTTCGCGCGACCCTGCTGCTGCTTCTACGCTAACTCCAGCGGCAGAGAACGTGTTAAGTAATAATAATAATAATAATAATAATAAACGAGATGGTTATTTGGGTTGTGCTGATTGCGGTCGACTGTATGAAATCCTTTACGCGTAAGTATAATTTTGTGATGGGGTGGTGAATCCAGTTCTCTGTTTATTTGTCTTTGTGAAATTAATATGCACGTGGTTCATTGTTTATGTTAAGCTCAAAGAACGAAACCGCTCAATGAGCGAAATAACGACCGGAACGTGATGTGAATTTAGATCAACGGTAACAAAAATAAATTTTAAATATGGGTGATTTTAAATAGCCATAACGCGTTCTAGCGTATAAAATATTCCATGACTAGAATATTATTTTTATTAGTATTTATAATGTAACGGAGAACTAAAAAATATATGTTATTGTGTTTATTTAAAGCAATTTATTTGTATTTTAAATTATTATTATTGTGCAACATTTTTTCGTCAACGTATATTTGGGTAATTATTGTAAATATATTGTAAATATAACCAAGTTGGATCCTTGAGGTACTCAAGTAAAGTCTTGTATCATTCTGAAAAAGAGTTTTTATACTTGAATAAAATAAAACACGCATTTCACATAAATACTTAGATTTCTGTGAAATGCGTGCTATTTTAATATTTTGTAAGAGAGCTTAATTAATTATGGATAAAAAAATCGTCATTTAAACAAAATGAAGGACAAAATGAAAATCTAAGAATTTTAAATTGCTGAAATTTTCAAACTAATATAAAAAAATAAGTTTAAGATATCCTTTAAAAAGCTCTGAAACAAATACGATTAACATAGTTTGTATACGTGAGGATATAGCTTAATAAGCTATTATATAATATACAGATATATAAGTATTGATATATAAATAAACACCTTCAGCACTTGTCAAAGCAAGCAACATAAATATAAAAGGTCTACATGAAACTTGGTGGATCAGTTTGGTTTATTTTTGTATTGCCTAATAATATATGTTTACTATTATATGTATAAGTCAGGCGTCAGTGTCGGGCGGCTACGTCAAATGCGAAATAGTCCAGGTAGATCCAAGTGACATATAAGGTCATCAAGTTAGTGTATTCGAAAAGCTAATGTTAATTCTAAAGTAAATGAAAGTTCAGATTTTTTGTAAAAAAAATATGAATATGGAAAAGATTAATTACTTTTAAAACCATATGGTTAAACTTTAACCTTGTATAAACGCTCTTGTAATGCCGCGTGTGTAATTATGGTGGTGAGTCCTGAATCAGTTTATTATATTATGGCTTTACGGTCTTTTTATAAAAATAAATTAGAACTACGCCTTTGTGTTGAGCATGACAATGCCTTAGAATCTCTTAGCTACGCGTTTCAATAGGTACGATTGTATTGTTCAGTGGTGACAAACGAAAATAGATTTTTGGACCACATTGATTAATTTGCGTTGCGTAAACGTTCATTGTTTAAGTTTAAAAGTCTAGTGGCGATTTTTATTTATTTATTGCATTAAAATGCGTAATACAAAAACTTATTCATATGCATTACATATTTGAACCCAAAAAATTAATATTGTAATATTGTATATAGAACATACATGATGTGTCTTATTTGCATTACAAGACTTTTTTTTAAATATTGACATTGTAAGAGAAAAACTAAAAATAAGCAATGCCTAAGCGTTTATGTTAATTTAAAAGCTGTATTTAATTTTTTATTTTTAACTGAAACATTATTTAGTTATAGCAGATTTTTTATCAATTCTTATACAATTGATTATGTACACACTTATAATTGATTATTTAATTGAGTATTCTGTATCATTTTAAAATATTACTGAAAGCTCTAAGAGCTTTCACTATTATTTTTAAATTAATACTTCCACCACTCAATCAATATTTCGACATAAACAGCGATGTTAACGGTAATAAACTCATGCTCTTAATCTTAAGCACTTAACAAACTTTGAAGTGTATTATATCGAAACAAGCATTTGTTGAGTATGTCCTCAACATTCTGAACGACGCATATGTATTACGCATCATATTTTAACATAATCTATATCTAAATTATATTTTAGAAATATTTTTAAGTATTTATTTAAAGAAAAAATACATTAAAGCTACTTATATCAAAAATACGATGAACCTATTCACTCTGATGTATTTTGAGTTAATAATATAGGTATTAATTAAGCTCCTACCTTCTATGCATACATATAAATACGTGCGTTAAAAACAAACCTTATTAAATAAACCCGCCCAAACGATGGGCCCTAATGAAAAAAAAAATCCGATCAAATAAGACCCGAGCCGCAAAACAAAACTCTTTAAACCTTACCGAGCGCAACACGACCTATATACCTACATATACTCACCTATATATACGTAACAATTTAAATTGTTAACGATTCCCCAGTACGTAACGAGCTTTAAGCTCCTCACCAATCGGACGCCGTTTTCTGGCTTTCGGTCGAAATAAATAAAAACGAACGAACGAACGAGGAAAAAACCACCAAATTCTCCCATACCCGGGAATAGATATCTGGGGGTCGTTGGGTTTTGATGTTTTAATCCCCGGCGTTCATTATACGAACGAATTTATATTGCCAGTTAAGGCGGGCTTACAATACACCGGTATACGGTGATTAAAAACGATTAATGCGCTACAAGATAACCGTGCGAAAGTGAGTTAGCGCCCTCGTTATAATTGGGCTGACCATACGTTCCGTTTTGGGCAGGACAGTTTATAGGGGCAGGTCGATAAGTGCGGGTGTCGATAAAAGTTGAAATGCGAGTGGATCGTACATTAAGTGATTAAATATATTTTATATCACTAATCTTCTGCTCCAATCTTAATCATGACTAATATCAGTAATACAGGACATCAGTAAGATTAATTGGTTACAATAACCATAATCAAAGGATTTTGACAGCAGCGATAATTATTTGCTTACGATAAGCTGCTTTTGCAAGATAATTTTTTTAATTAATAATTTATAAATGAAAAGTACATTGTATAGGTAAACTTTGTAGTAGATGATTTGATTAACTTTAATTTAATGCATTTTTCTATAAATTTTCATGTTTTTCTCTTTATACATTGAGGTACTCTCATTCAAAAAATTATTTTTATTACTAGATATAATATTTTTTATATCAATCCATTGAAATGGTATATGACTTTAAAATAGTATATATGAATTTCACAAAAAAATTATTTTCATTTCATAAAATGTTTAGAAGGCAAATAAGAATTAAGTTTAGATTTTTTAAATATTTTTAATTTTCACTTTCACACAAAAATATTTATTATTATTTTTTTTATAGCAAGAAACAGTTATGTTAGCTGTTTTACTAATAAGTTAGTACATTTTTTTTTATATTGTAGTATACCAGTTAACTTTACCTCGGAACAATTTTACGTAATATCATGTGCTGATTTATAAAGAAACAATATTGTTTTTATATCTAAAGTATGTGCATATTATTTGGATAAGTTAATCGTGGCTTTATATCTAAATAGTTACATATATATCAAACGGTCCTTCAACATCACATCAATCGTCACAAATGTGATCTGTAAGTCTGTCGAGTTGTTGAGTGGTTGAGTGCTTTTCGCGTTAATCGAATCGCTCATTCATAATTTTACTAACGAGGGATTCCTTTAAACGGCAAAATATATTTTTTTAAATATTTTACTAGCTGACTAATAGAACGATAATTAAATTAAATGTCAGCTTTTTATACTTTTGTAACTGTATATATAATATATTATTTTTCAGGTATTGATAAAATGCCCGAAACATGTACAACTTTTATTTTTTGTGATTAGTCTCAATGTTTTTTAACATAAACATATATATGTACTTTAAGATTTTTGTTTGCATTAGTGTATCAATACTATTTTTCAGCATTTTTTATACTAAGTGAAAGAGATTATTCTAAATCAGTCTTCTAATGTATGTATTTTTTGTTATATTCTATTTTTTTTCAAATAAATAGTAAATTTGGAAACACTGTGTATATTAGCCTCTTAACTGTTACATTAATAGATGGTTTATAAGTTAGTATGCTAAGCACAACACCCAGTTATCTAAATTCAACCGAATAAACGACCATCAGAGGCCATGTGTGTGCAATTCCATTTTCATGCCACAAATCCGCACAGTTAATATTCCATCGGCAACTATAAATACCAGACACAATAAAACACATACAGTATATTGTATCTGCCGATATATAAAATAGTAATTTCGAACAGTTCAAACACACAAACACACACACGAAGCGCATAAAATATGTCAAAACACGTACATACATAGTAACCACGTTATAGTCATACCGTAACGCACACAGCCGGATAGCATTTAAATTACACATTAAAACACAAAGCGCTTCCCATTGTGAACGGCAAACCATCGATTCATTTCATAAACACCCTGTTCTCAATGTAAATATGAATGTCCTGCAAACAATTAATTTACCATAATTCTTTAGCGCTATAACGGATAACAAATATTGTTATTTTTTTCATCGTTTCTCACAAATGAGTAACGTCATTCAAAAATGAATTTATTTATTATCATTGTCTTGTGATAAGAATGTAGTGTTTTTCACTTGCATCGTTTATTTTAAGATAGGTTTTCTTTCTCTTGTCATTTGACATTTTCAGTGGCTATTAGCCATTTTATGTTGTCGCTCCGCGATATATGTAAAACGAACTGAAGAATTCTTCTTGCGCCATGCTTCTGTTATGGATACGTTGCTCCTTTTCTCCCTTTAATTGATAACAAGCATTTTTCTCAAACACAATAATTGAATTGCTTATGTATACCATTTGTTTTTCTTTACCACTTAAAATGCAGTATTTATCAATAGAACTTTAATGTTTGAGATCAAACCCTAGGGGCGTGACTTCGTAGCTAGTGAGACGCTTAGTTAGAGTTTTATTAGATTGTATTAAAAGCGCGACAGACGATAAATGGCGAGACGCTTTCTCCAAGCGGTGGTGGAGAAGCTGGCGTAGGGATGATGTCCGTGGGAGTTCCTCAAAGGTCTTGTAGGTGGCGTGGCAATGATCTGCTACGGTGGTACTCGTATAAGAGTCTCTCACGGGATGTGAGCGCCCATGACAGTATGTAGTCCGCGGCGGCGGGCGTCTACTGGTCCCTTCGAGTGGCTGCTTGTGTCTGCCCTATCCTCATCGGAGTCCAGGTTACTATTGAAGCCAAACTCACTTTATATACGCCTGGAGCCTGCGTACCCACCCACGGAAAACATTTCTTAATTGTTTAACAAAAACTTTTTCTTAACAAAATAAACTTCCTAACAGGAGTCAGGACATGCTTATAAATTAAATCACATCATTAGTTTTTTCATTAGACTTAATATCAAATAAAATAATATTTTTAATAAATAAATAAAAAGATTTTTGTAACATGAGAAACGAACTAAAAAATATTTTATGGTCATGATTTATACTTCTTAGTTGGATAAAACCAGTAAAGAACCGAAAATTTGTTGTTAAATGATGATTATTAAAATAATAGTGATAAAAAATGATGCTACGTTTCAAATATATTTTTCATTGGGTTGTGTAGCTAGTATATGTTATGTGACTCTTAATTAAATACATTGTTTATTCTTGCTTACGTCAGTTGTCCGATCATTTATAATAAAGAGCATAATATTATAAATATTTGTTATTTACAAGTGTATCACGTTTACAATGTCATAAATATACATTTTTTATAACTACATTACATTCGAGTTTGTCCGCCTCGCCGCAGACAATATTTTTAATTTAGGAGCCAACGATAAATTTCAAGCTGGTTTTTTTTTCAAAAAAAAAACATTAGTTTCCCATACAAAACAACGACACAGTTCTGCGTTTGACAATTCGAAAATATTTCTCTGTGACCTGTTTTGTACGGCATTCATCATCTTTTGCGCGCGCGCGTATGTACAATATTTTTTTGTTCGTTTCGGAGCTTTATGAAGCTCAAATGTATATTAATGGCGGACGAACCTTTTACAAATACACGTGCGGGTACATAGAACAAATATGAATACCTTTATATGTATAATAATACACACATGCATTGTGTTTTATACACCAATACAATCGAAAGTTTCCGCGAACTAACGCACACTTACGCCCTTTATCCCGAGCGGATCGCAGTTCACGGTTTTCTCTCGTCTCTTTTGTTGTAAGCTCTCTGTTTCTCTCTCTCTCTCCATCTGTTTCCGAACCCTGAATAATTATAGAGGAGCCTTGCAAATAACCGATGTAAATTAGGGGGCATCCTCAAGAGATTCTCATTTGTGTATAAATGTGTTTCGGACCTTTGCGCACTCTCAATGTTCAACGAACAGTTCAGGCCTTAAGAAAAAAATCTCACGACGAACTCCTCTCTCTGCTCGCGTTGATAATTTAAGAAAATATTTTTTTATATAACCAAATTTATACATTTAAATATATATTAATAATTTGTATTAAGCTTTAAAACTATAAGTCAATGTTTCTTAACTTTTTAAAGCTGCACCTAGACGTCTTTAAGCTGTCATATTTGTTTTGTTATAGTTGAAATATAAAACTTTTACACACATAAGTATATTATTATATATTGTATTAAAGTCGAAAAACAGACACCTTATTTTATAATATGGTTATTGTTGTCAAAAATATTATTGAAAATATTTCGTGACCTATTCAATAATACATGCCAAACGACCCAATTTTGGGTCACGACCCATAGGTTAAGAAACCATGCTATAAAGTACATCGATAGCCTTAAGTATAATTTGACTAAATTACCTAATAATATCATAAATAACACATGATATAAAATAACACATACAAAAAATACCAGTTATCGTATACAACATCTAAGGATAAATTTAAAATAGCGTTGTCATTGAAAGCAACGCTGAAAAATGTCTGTGACTATCAATCGGAATAATAATTATATAAGAATCACTAATTACGATCTCTCAAACACCATAGAAATAAAAAAAAACAATATGGTCTAAATGTGATTCAATCACAGGTCTTTCAGATTAATAGTCAGTGACTTATACCAATTGTCTATTGTACTAAAAAAATATTGTCATCATCATAAAAAAAATTAACAAGGAAATCCATTCTGTTAAGTCAGTTATTTTAAGATTTAAGCTAGTCTTTCAGAGAAGTTTTTTCAGTCTATTCTTCTTATTTTTATATTATATTTATTACTACAGATACTAACGATTACAACTTTACTACCATAATCTTCTTAGAAAATAAACTCCTTGACAACTCTCACCTTCAGTCAATTATATTGCAGAAAATAATATTAAATAATAATTATTCGTTCAATACTTGCCAACATTGCAATCTTAAGACTGATATTTAAAAACAAAGTGGGTTCATAAAAATGCTATAATGTGTAAAAAGACTAATTAATCTGTAAAAACATATGATTTTGTAAACTGCAAATAACTTGAAATAAACTTGTTAAAAACTATAATTATTTTACTGCCATACTAACTCCATAAACTGTGAGTGATACATTGCAACTAATTTCAAATTCAGTAATAAGTATCTAATCCTCACAATTTATAATTATAATATTAATTAAAACCATATTATACTCACCACTTTTTAATTTTGCCTTATCTTTGTCTTTTTAATTCACTATTAAGAAATGTGTTAACTGTCCGAATTATTCTAATCTTGCCTGCGATAAAATATCTTTTGGACTTTTAGACGCAATAATTGTTTAATATTGCCATTTAACATAATAATGGGAAAAAATCAGTTCAACGTATTACATATATTATTTTGGTTTAAATGAGTTACATAAAATCTTTTCAAGATAAAAACTTCATATGCTTATAAAATTCGTTTTAAACATATACTTTTTTCTTCAGTTTATAGTAGTATTTGCTGTTATTGTATTATATTTTAATATTTTTTAAATCCATATATATATATATATATATATACGTACCTGCCTATAAGTTTGTGAGATATATTTTTCTTTAACGCTTATTTACGGTAATCGCAGCTGAAAGATGTATACATCGGGCGAATGGATGCTGGATGGGTTGGGGTCCGCAAAAGCCGGCGGGTCAGCCTCCCTTCATTATTCATTCGGTCACAGGAGCTGTTTCGCATTTCTCACACAGTAAACGAATAACGCAAATCCTTCCGCAAAACCGAAGCATAAATCAAACCCAACACCTGTTTCTTTCGCGGCTACGGAATGTCTTTGGGAATTTTGTCGGTTGCCAGTGAGTGAGAGAGAAAGAGTGGGAGGCTTGATGTATTGGATGGATGGTCGGCCATCGCTCATACGCGGCTGACACTTCTTAATTTGATGGGGAAGATGGGTAATTATTATATTTCGTATACACAATAATATATATAAATACATATATGAATATATACCAGTACCTAAATAAATATATATCACATATTTTTTATATATCTAACAATTTTGCTGAAAATATAAATATAAGTACCCCACAAAAATTTTTTTTATAAATATGACCTATTTATTAAATTAGAATTTTTTATAGGGTATGTTTTATTATTTCTAAAATTGTAGTATTGTTTTTTTAAGGTATCGTTATTTGTATTGGTCTGTAAAAAGCAATATCGTCTGATTATTTTCATGGATTCACTAAAATTATAAATTAAGCAACATTCTATTGGGTTAAAGAGTTGTTTAATCTTATTATTACGTTAAAAAGGATCTAATAACTTTTACCGACAATTATTTAAGACCGCTTATTAGATAAATTCCCGGTGACTTCTTGGCATTCATGTATTTTTATTGCTTAAAAATAATAAAAAAAATATTAAAGCTAGAATTTTAATAAAAACTACACATTTAGAATTATACTACCATTATGATATCATTATTTTTATAACAAAAAATATTAATAGATCTTTATTTGAAGCTCAATAAAATTAATATTTGTATTAATTATACATAATTTAAATAAACGTATAACTTATTATGTATCATTATTTTTAACTTAATATATTTCTAAAACCCAGAATTCTAAAATTTAATATTACAGGTTATTAATATTAAAAGACAACAAATCAAAGCAGATATAAAGCATTAAAATAACAATAAACTAATTAAAATTTATATTTATCATTATACATACATATTTATAATATATAAATAAATGACATAATTTAATTTTTATGGATTTTTTAGATAAAAATAAGTAAAAACTCTAACATAATTTAATTATTGTAAAATGCACTGTGCATTATTTTTTTATTAAAATCAAGTGATTTTTATTTTTTGCAAATATTTAATTTCTTCTCTTTTAAATTTTTTAAAAATTAAATTTAAAGATAAAACATAGAAAATACAAAAAAAAACATATCATTGGTTTAAATTTAATTAAAATATTCTTTTAACGACTCTTTTACACCAACGAAAAGGGAAATAAAAGTCTCCAAAGTTTTGCCCATACAGTATTTTACACAATAATGTTGAAGCAATCTAGTAACCAAAAAATTTAACTAATGATAAGTAATAGTGCACGGACTAGAAATTACACAACCATCTCAAAATGTTAATCGCACTTAAATTTCGCTAAAAAAGCTACTCTTTGTATGGAAAGGATGCTAGCTAGACAATATATTTTATCTCGCACATATTATTATTGTTTTTTCACCCTTTGTGTACAAATCGGCAGGGTAATTATCCAGATTATTTATATTTTAATGCGTTAACAAATTTAAAAAAAATTCATCTACGATTCACAATAGCCGTCCTAAACCAGCATTGTAAAATGCTGGTTTTGACGGCGACGATGACGTTGTAAGAGACGCAAAATTAGAACAAAGAGAGACACAGCAGAAAAGACGAGCCAAAAAACTGCATAAGAATAACAGTTAGCCGCTCCACATACATCACAGCTGACAATAATACAACTCGACACGCTAGCAAAAAATCCTTGATTTCTATGACTTGGCATTTTGATTTCACCGCTTATTAGCGACATCCACATTTCTCTCTATACATATATAATTAATATATGTTTTAAAAATATTTTTTTTTCCTGTATGATGATAATTGAATCGCTTTCATTAGTCAAAGCGACGACCCCTAACGTTCGGCGAACATTTGACCCATTTCTCAAACACGCTTTTAAAAAGAGTGCTGAAAAGTTTACTCCTTGTATATATTACATTATAATCTGCACTTTTTTCAGCTGTTGTCTCATAAATAACAGCGATACGGTCGGTAATTTCAATTTAAAATAACGGCGCTGTGAGGCACCTAGAGCGGTTAAGACTAGACGCCACCGCTTCTGAGACATTATTATTATGCAAAAAGGTTGATTATGTTTGGTCAGGGGCTGTCTAAGGACGAGACAGGGTAGGTTAATGGCCTTCTTTAAAATATTCGCTCGTATTTAAGGCGGGTACGTCCCCGGGCGTCTCTGCTCTATGCACTTTTTTGCTGAAAATATTATGAAAGAGGATCCGCTTCTGCTTCCTCGGTTAAGCTATGACCACCGTCGAGCTTTCACACAGAAAAAAAATAATAGAGAAAAATTCAATGTTTTATGCGGTGGGTGGGTGGGTCGGTCGGTTGTTTTTCAACATCTGGATCTAACCTATTTTAATTTTCTGCATTGAATGTGTCGGAAGCATTTTACTAAAATTATTAAAAACAATAAAGTACTGTATCATTTAGTTTAATTTTATTATTTGTGTTATTTTCTGTAAAAAATATAGTATCCCTTAATATGCTAAATATTAGGTATGAAAAATAATCGAGTTAAGATCTTGATTTTTGAACTTGATGCTAAAGAAAAAAATATGTATTTTACACACAATATTCGTATAATTTATGCGTATTTCCTTTCAAAATGTTTGTTTAGTAATACATATGTACTGTATATACTCCCATATAGTTTTGCGATGTTAAGTTTCGTCATACTTTCAGCTATTTGAATATAGTGGAATATGATGACGAAATGGAGTTCTAGGATACATCTCATGGGAAATATGGATCAACATGAATGTGAGATAAGTCATGTTATCTTGGCAAGACTGGATGCTAAGACCTACCTATGTGTGTCTATATATATATATATATATATATGTCTGTTCATGCTCACATGTATTATAACTGAGTTGTTAGTTCGTTGGCTAGAAATGACATTATAACTTAATCATAAATATATACATAGATAATCGTGATATTATATAAACAAACAAACAACGGTTTCAGTCAATCAAACGCTTGATGGGACTATAATATATTAGATTAATTCATATCAGTCGATTGTGTTTTGAACTGATTTAACATGTATTAAAATTAACATTGATATTATATACTGTCAGAATAACATTATATGTATGTATGTGTTAAAATTAAAAAATAAACAGTATTTAATACAGAGCTAATATTTATAATATGATATAAACATAAATAGGGATTGTTACATATACATATATATAATATTATCGAAATATAATTGTTTAATTTATAAATGATTTTAAATATGTAAAGAATTTAAATTTTTAATATGAAAACAACTATTATTCTGTTTTCTATATCTAATAATAACATAATTGTCATAAAAAAATATACAGTACATAAGCTTTTGACTAAGATATTTAATTATGTTTTTGTCATTGTATATTGGTATTTCTATACGTATGACAACCAGTGTGCCATTAAATTTAACCGCATAATTCGCTGATTGGTTTAATTGCAGCAATGCGAAAAACTAGCGCGTTATTTGCGGAATGATATAATAAATATGTATTTAGTACAAACAGGCTTTGTGATGTTTATATTACAGTTTTTATGATATATTGTTTTTGACGTTTGATATGAAAATAAAATAAATATTTGCGGACAGTAATAAAAATATCAGATAGTAATATCTAAATAATTTAACATTAATATTTTAATTAAAATTTAGCTAGTAGACATAAAATGAATATTTAAAATAAAATCCATATCAAAATCCACAATAATTAAATTTCAATGAATATTTAATAAAAAATATTAGCAGTGTATAAGATTTTTCTATAAATGATACAATAGCTTAATCTTTATACATAGTTAGTAGTTGTTCCATCTTAATATTCCGTGTTTACACTGTTTGACTCTTTGAATTTTTTAATGTTACAAAAATATAATAGTATATAAATCAATATTTTTACATTTTTGTAACACATTTGTTCCTCGTCCTATATACACAAGAAAAAAAAAGAAAAGCTCCTTAATTTATAATTTAAACTCAGCTGTGCCGAATAAGTAGTAAAGTTTGGCAAACCATGTGATTAAATTGTCAACAAAGCAAAATAAAATGTCACTGCTTCTATGGTGAACAATGCAAAATGGGTTTCGTTTTCTAGATATTTTTCACTTAATATTACTTAAAATTTGCCACACGAAGTAAAAACTGTATTTTTTATCCTGGACATACGTTACATTATAAATGGTGCTAACTTAAAAATTTCGACTTGTTTTTTCATTGACCAAACAACAGTTTTATTTTAAAATTTTATATAAACGATAATTATAAATTCGGTTAGTAGTAAAATTAATATTTTGAATAAAAAATTTGTGAAATATATAACAAAAACATTTACGTTACAAAAAAATATAAATACAATGATTACCACATATATTAATTTCAACAAGATTACTTTCAAATGTAGTTTATTAAAAAAAAATAGTTAAGAAAAAGTTTAGATATATTTACCTAAACAATGTGAAATTTAAAACAAAGTAAATTCAAAACCATGGGTTTGAAACCCGTGTGAATCTACTGCGTTTATCAATTAGCTTAAATTAGGTTCCTAGAGATAAATATCAAGATGACTTATTTAAGTTACTAGGTCATAATTTGGCTTCATCGATATTTTAAATACGTTTTAATATATAGTTGTATATTCAATATACATCATTATTTACTAATCTTATTTTATTATTGTTTCGTTAAGAGCACTACACTTAAATAATAGCCAAATAAGTCATCCGAGAAACCGAGAATAACTTTTTTAGTATCATTGGAACAGGCGGGACAAAAACTTTCCGAAAGTGATTGCATACATATCTATTAATAATTATTTCGAACAATTAAGCAGGAGCTGACAGCACTGTCACTGCTCTATATTAATTTATTCACTATTTTTATAAATAAGGGTAACTTTTATGCATTATCAAAGATTAGAAAATCATGACGTCTTGAGAATCAGATTAAAAATACGTTTTAGAGGAGTAGCGAGACTTATTTTGCAACCCTTTAAAATTGAATAGGGACCAAATAAGGCGCAGAAAAACGCCGTATTTAATATATAAATGCTTAGTGTTCTTGATAGTTAATACTGAAGACAAAGTACAAAATAAAAAAGCGACTAAGCGAAAGGCAAAAATATTCTTCGAAAACAAAACGGAAATATAACCATATAAGCAAAGTTTTGCCTAATCGTGTATATATTGTAATTTTTATAAATTAAGTTTTATATCTTTTGATTTGTGTCTAACGTTTTTACCCTCCATTTTATAAAAATTATAACCATTACGTTTGCGAGAGTTCTTTGAAAGTTTGCACGAGTTTCCCTCGGCGGAAGCGGGTTTTAGGAATAACCAATGTGGTTTCCGGCTTTTGAGCACTCGGAAGGTTTCTGCGGCTTGCAAAGGTTCGCGTTCCACGCACATTAATGGTAACTTGTGTTACGGCTCTTTAAATTTCCAACTCGAATTAACTATTTCCTGCGATATCGACAGCATTTTAAAGCCACTCGGGAGCTTTTAAGCGCACGCACGCGGGGAAATTTTCACTTATTAGCATATAAAATTTGGGGTGAAGCCCAAAAGCGGGCAATTATCACTCTAATAGTGCAATTAAACCCTAATAATAGTAATTGTGGTGTTTAAAAAACTTGTCGTTCAAATGCAAATAAAAGAATGGAAAATTATTATACAAAGCTTTAAAGCTCAAAAAATATTTAAATACATATTGTAGTTTTTTTTAATTTTATGATAACATATTTAATAATATTTTATTACATTACTATTTATTGTCTATTTTACTATTATTTTATTTAGCTATCAACGAATCAAATGTCATTATAACGTTTGATTTTACTTACACGTAGTATTAGTAAATTTTATTATTCTTGTGTTTAATTAAATATTTGTGGATAATTTTAATAGGAATGCTTAACAGCAATAAATTTAGAAAAAAGCACAAAATTTAAGGCATATCTACAAAGTTCCTTAATTATTTTTATTATTTTTTGTGTGCCATAACTTAATAATTAAACAAAATAAATAGTGTTTTTTTATTAACAAGCCATAATATCTTAACAACAACATTACTCTAATTCCAATAGAATATGCTTCATAATTCGAAAACAATAAACCATAAATCTAAAACTGCATATAAATCTAGATTACCTTAAAACAAAAAAAAATGTTATATTATGACCATAATCAAATATGTACCTAGATTTAATAAATGCACGAATATATTACTTATCATTTAACATTTAAGAGAGTTATATTAAAATTCTGAAGAGCACAAACATACTTTTTATCGTTGAGTTAGAATGCAGACAAACTTAGAGGATTTGCGGCAAAACTATCTCTACTAGCCGCATTCCGTTCAAAATTCCACTTAAGGACTACTTGTTCCAGAGAGTGGATGCTTTTGTAACCAAAACCGGCAAGTTGAGAGCAATGTTCAAAGCTCGCCTTCGATCCGATTGATTCGGAGCTTTCGCAAGCTTTCGGCGATAATTATTCGCGAATCTGACCCCCCGCTGCTGAGGAGATTTCCAAATCAGAGAACAATGAAGGAATATAATAGACCAATTTAAGGTTTCGATTTGTGATGACTAAGGCTTAACTGTGATTAAAAATTAAAATTGTAATCAATTATCAAAACTTGGTTGCAAAAGTACGGTAATGCAAAATAAAAATGTTAATTTAACTAAAATATAAAATATATTTATATATGTAAGTATGTGCATGGTGAAAGTGTTGCTTTTTTTGACACGTTTGCTCACTTTTTTAAATAATTAAAATTTGATTGATGACAAAAAAAGAGATTGGGTTCATTTTGAGCATTTGACATGAAAAGCTATTCCCCTTTTGCGCATAATTCATTAAAAAAATTGGTGTGAAATCATATATTTGTACAAAACGGTGAGACTGAATTAGGTCGTGTGTGTGGTATAAAATAAAACATTGCAAAAACCTTTGTTTTAATATTAAAAATAAAAATTAATAATAAACGTTTATTTTATATTATTAAACATATCAAACATACTTTTAAAAATATAATATAAATTTAATTTATATATTATTTTATACACAAAAGCCCCTATTTCCACTATGTTTCAATACATAAAGAAAATTGGTTTTCATTAGAAACAATATCTTCTTTATCATCACATTTTCAATTGATTTTGTGAATCATACCACAAATATATATACGTGCAAAATAAAGGTTTAATGTTATGTGATATGCTATTTTAAAATATATAAATATAATTTTCCTACATTATAAATCTTTTTACTGTGACTCATTCGCGACTTTTGTAATGTTATCTTACGTTTTCTATTAACTTCATATTGCGTGCTACATTCGAATATCGGTAGTATCAACACAAAAACAAACAAACGGAAATTTGACGACATTTATGTGTGAGTTTATCTTCCGTACCAAGCCAGTAAAAACTCATATTTGCTTGTTTGTTTTAATGTTTCCGGCAATGTGATTTTATTCTATTTTTCTTTTCTTTCCCTAAGTCCATCTTTTATCGATGCATACTTACACAAATATACAAAACGTTTGTATGAGTAATAAGTAAATTTTCCATTACAGTATAATTTAAAGTTAATAAAACGCAATTTATATTTAGGGACAAAAATACATTTTATTTGATTTCTAAATGTCAATATAATTATTTTTTACTGATAATTACTTAATTAAATACTGAAATTTAATCAAAATATTTTATCTCAATATATGGATTTAGCCGCATTAAAAACGTGTATATGAATTATAAAAGAACAGAAAAAGATAATTTATATGCATCTAATGACAGGTATTATATTAGGTAAATAATATTTGAAGCTATGAGTTATTAAACATATATACATGTTAATAAAGACATTGACATGGGCTATTTGAAGGCTGCAAAAGTCGTATTAAAGGTAAATATAATACTTAATTTATATATGGCACACATATAAATAAATGTAAAAAATTGCTCAAATATATTTATAAGTAATTAGTTTGGGAAAACTTCACAAACATATCAGTGTCTTTAATTAAGTAGTTATTTTATTTAAATATTTTTTTTATACCTTAAAAAACACATATTAATGTCGTATAACAAAACGTAGTTGAGTATTAAAATTGTTGATATTACAAATTATGATTTTACAGGGCAGAAAAAAAAATAAAAAAAAAATAGGGAAGCATAGACACACAAGTGCCTAATTTATTTTACATTTAATAAATATGGCGCTTGCAATGAATTTCATCAGAAATGCGGACAATATATATATATGCATATTTAAAAATATAATAATTTAAATTTATATTTATTTTTAATTTGAACCACACTGTACACACTCGCGTTCATCGAGGACGAATGTCCTTTTTGCAAAATTCACAGAAGCATTCCGTCCACGGGTCGTTTTGACCCCGTTACACAGTGACCATATTTGAATACATTTGCTCCAATTTTACCACCCACCTTCATCCACCACATTCAGGTATATACATACATATTTGCCACAAACCACTGGTTACATTTTACCGATCAAAACCCTCCGAATGTATATATATATATATGTGTGTGTGTACAATTCATCAAACAATGTCTTTGGAATTATTACATCTGTACTTTCGGGTCGGGTAATGTATTACATACAAAGGTATTTTAATCAGGGTCAGGAATTGTACATTTTCAAACGTATAGTATAAACTAAGCGCAAGGGGTAAAATAATTTTATTTTCTCTATGAGAGTCTCGCCGGGTGGATTGCGGTCGGAGCTTCTAGAAATGAGACAAGACCAAACAAGAGTGAAAGAGATGAGAGGAGAGAAGATCAAACAACTCGAGGAAGAATTTAATATCAAAGTTATTATTATAATATTTCATATTGTGATTTCGTACAACGATTCTATGTTGTACTTGTTTTTATTTAATACTTAACTTATGTTCGAAGTTTACCTTTTAAAGATGACTTACTTGTTACAATAAACTTTTTAAATATTTCCCATTGTCATGTTTAAGATAGATAGAGCGAAATCATTTTTATATAATAAACAAACCATTAGATTTTAACCAACAATTAGACAAAATAAGATTCAAGTAAAACTATATATATTTTAGTAATCCTGTGAGGTAATATACAAGCGCCGTGTATTTTTTAAACTGCCTTTTAAAGCGTGCTCGCGAGGTGTTAATTTTATTAGAAAAGACGCACCCACATCCAACCGAGTGTAAACAAGACATTCCCAAACTTTTCACACTAAACACCGTCCCGTGATTTTTATCGCGCTGGCAGTGAAAGGGCGTAAGATAACGACTGTAAATCACAGAGCGGCGTATCGGGTATCTTATCGCATTATATGGCGCTGAGGCATTTATTAGCGAGACCGTAAAATACCCCGTAATCAACCGAACGTCGTTAAATATCCTTTTACCCTAATGTCTTTCCTACGGTGGCGCACGTACATATATTATATCATAAGAGTATAGATGGATACTCAACTCTAGGTTATAATGATATAATGGACTTGTTGTAATGTATAAAAAGTGGTTGCGTTTATGGGACTATCCGACGATGGTAATTTTAGGTCAGCGGTTATCGTGGGACTAACGATCTAAATTAGGGTAAAACTATAATATGAGTTTGACGAAACCATTTTTATTTTTCTGATTATATGGTATTTCCATCTTACTTGTAAAGCGCTGAACAATGCACAATTTACAATAATAACATATAAATAAATAAACCTACATAAAACAATTTATGTGATTACTTATATTATTTAGTCGTCTCCAAAGATCAGTTTGAACTTTTATTTTAGTTTTGTATCTCTCATTTGTTTCAAGTCGAAAGCGAAGTGATGGAAGTGCCGACTTTTCTTGTCCATGTATTTTATAAGTTCCTCTAATAAATGTATATTTGTAAAGTTCTTAAATCTGTTGACAAAAAAGACTTTTTAAAATTTGAGAACCCTAAGGGTGTAACTTTGTAGCTAGTGAGACGCAGGTGAATCTAATTAGAGTTTAATTAGATTATGTTACAATTGCGATAGACAATTCTTCGAAAGGTGGTGGAGAAGCTGGCGCAGGTATAATATTCGTTGGAGGTCCTTAAAGGCTTGTATTTGCCTGCAGTGAAAGTGTTTGGAGGCAGTTCCTCTTGCTGCGATCGTCAAGTTCGGGAGTCTCGGGTCGTATCTTTGCGTCTGCCAGTTTGTTCGAGTATCTGCTGAAATCTACTAGTGACTGCCTTTTTCTCATCGGAGTTCAGGGCTGCAAAGCTTGCTGACCAATTACAATTATGCAGCGATCATCCAGCCAATGGCTGCAGTCGCTTCTTAGAACGGCGAAATAGGTAGACGCCTTTAGAAAGTGACATTCGCTTGATGGGTATTGTCCAAGGTCGTATTAAATTTAAACGAGAATCTTGTGCATCTGGTGATTTATTAAATCCGTGACCGTTTTGCAACAAAGAAATATTCTTATAATATGTCAAAAAATATTTATTTTTTATGTGATTTTCTGGTCGTAACGAAGGTTTTTGTGTGTGGTCCTACCCTTTACGGTATTTAATTGTTTCCGTTTTGATAGACGATCATTTTGATCACAGTAAATGAATGCAAGATTTAAGAAAAAAACCTTTTAAACATGGGCATCTGTGTGTGGTCGCCACAGTTTTTTTAAAAATCACAAATAAACTCATTACGTTTTACTCTCAATGGGCGATTCCTGACATTTTTTTATTGTGTCATATTCATAGAACTAAACAATATACTTACGCTTAAGTAATTATTAATAAACAATCTCACATAAATCAAATCAATATTGTTTTACATATTCTTCTTGTGAATATTTAGTTTTCTTTCCCTGAAAAGTGTTATTAATATATTATTTAAATATGATTCACCAGCAAAGAAAGTATAAATCTATATTTTGATATAAATAATAGTTAAGATATACATATGTTATATGATTACTAATATTTGTTTATAGTATCGTATTCATTAAAAACAATCTTCGCTCGTACTGATTCACTACGTGCTATAGAGCAATTTTATCTTTCGCACCGACTGCGTGGTATCAAAACACTCGCTCCACCGACCTAACCGATTGTAGAGCAAAATCTTTTTGACTATAAAATTTTTTAGCAATTAAATAATCATTCCATCATATAACTTTATTAAAAATTCAAGCCTATTTAAAAAATATCTCAAAACTAAATTAGTTCTAATTATTATCACCTTAAACAAGATAGTGAATGATTATTCCCTATGCTTGTTTTAAATTTCACTTAAAAGAAAAGTTAACCTACAAGACAATGAATGAGTCAGTCCCCGTCGCGACGAATAAATCAAATTCCCAATTAGCGGGGCAAACGGGACCGATCGAAAGCCGCCGTTTTCAGTGAATTCTCTCCAGTTCCGCGGAAACCCTGAACAAAAGTGTTCAATTACGCCGAATGCCAGCAGTTTTGGCAATTTTCTTGACGCTTTTGTGTCCGTTCGTTCGGAAAGCGGACGAATGAAACGCATCGAACAATTACGTAATTTATTTGCTGCGAACTCAGAATTGAATTACTTCGAATTGAACCGTTTCGAATTAACTATTTTATGTTTATAAATAAGACGGTCTGATAATTAAAACGTCTTCGAGAAAGAAAATTGTATATCAACTCCTCGGTATTATCATTTTTGATAATTTTGTGTATGTATTCATTCGCATAATTTCGTTATGTATTCGTGATTTGGAAAAACAAAGACATATTATTCATTATCGTTAGATAAACTTTAAAAAATCACAATAAAAATTTAGGTGTGAAAAACCAGTCGCTTGAAGGATGGTTTATGTCAGACAAAGAAATAGTCTATATCAGTGATTTACTACATTTAAACTTGAGGCAAATATATCTTTGTGTTTCAGTCTCAGTTTCAGTTTGTGTGCGTCTCACGCACCATACGAGCGGAATTCCAATCAGCTTTTAATTATCTTTTAAATAGTTATTTTATTGTATTGTACATTAAATGCTTGATATATATCACAACATCAGGTACTAATTCAATTTCACATTATTTATTGACAACAATAAAATACCGTAAAAGTTTCTGTTTTGATGCTAAAAGAATGTGACTCTACGAGAAAATATACCCTGGAAAAACTAGTAATAGTTTATTTTATAAAAATAATTTACCACCTATAAATATTTGAAATGGAAGGTCTTGGAGATCAAAGAGTTGTATTATTGTCGGCTATGATGTCGGTGAGACAGCTATGTGTTCTTGTGATGCGTGATCAACGAGAAAATTTGCTGCAAATCTTGTTTTATTATTATTATTACGATCATTTTAAATGACAGAAATGGTAATACTTTAATTTTTTCTTAGTGCTACTACTTAATACTCCATTCGAATATAAATCAATAATATAAAATATTACATAATATTACATAAAAAACAAATACAAGCTGTGAGATACTTTTTCTAAAAAAAAATGATCCGATTGAATACCCAATTAAGTTTTTTTCTAAAGAGTACATGAATATGATTCAATGAGTTTCCGTAGTTAATGTAATTAAACATTCAAAGCATAATCCATTGTGTAGAATAAATTATTCTTCATACCATATACATATATGTATTTAAGTAACCCAATACTTAAACAATAATTCAATACGTAAATGCGTTTAAAATTGCGTATAAAATAAATAAACTATTTATTTTAATATTTTTAAAGCACCGTTGAACCTATTTATTTGCTAATCGTATATCTTTACCTATAATAATTTTTATTAAATAATATTTTTCAAGGAAAATAAAAAGTATTTACGTCTTGTCACATCATGGATTTTTTGCGAGTCTCGTTATATTTTGTGAACGTTAACAGAAAAAAAAACACGAATATACTGCCATAACAGCCTTTACTTAAAACGCGAATGTGACAGAAATATTACACTTGATATTTTTTATTGTGTATTATAATACCTCCATTTAAGAATCGAGTCAGAGCTAAAAAAATGTATAAAATCGAATTTTGTGGAGTGTCATATACAACTTTTTTAAGAATAGCGTAATGAGAACGTTGAACATTCTAGTCACAATAATATCAAACTACAAGGATGGCGTTAAATGAATATTAAGATTTATTTAATATACTTGACGTCTTAAAAATAATTATTTAATCAGAACCTAATATTAGATTGAAGGTATTTAATTAAAAAAAATATATAGTCAAGTTACTAGAATTTTTTTTATATGTCGATTTTGATTAATAAATATAATTATTAAATTAAACGGTCATGAATTTAAATTATTTTCCTAGTTATCTTATGTTTTAGTAAATCATAATTAATTATTATTATTATATTCATTAGTGTACAATCCTGGTTGTTTTGCCCATTACTACCTTATCTCGTTTTATATCCTCAAAGGCCATCCCATGCCTTTCACTCATATAATATTTCACCTCTGAAAATTTTTCTAGTGAAAATCTCTTTGGCAGCGATATTATAGTGAGATCCCGAAGCGGAACATGCGAGGCATTTGTCCCCATTAGTCGGTCTATTTGAAATAAACCCCCTTTAATGTGTTGCCATGTGCGAGACACACGCGAACAAGCAGTGTTGCCCGCAAAAAGTTAGTGGCGGCCAACCTTACATATACGTGGCCAATAAAGAGCGAGATAACGAAGATTATAAAGATTTATTCGCAATAAAGTATTTTTAACAACTCTATTAACTTAGATTAAAAAGTAATAAAAAATACTTCTTCGACTCTGCCATAAAAAATATTTTTTTTAAACTATAACTTTTTTATATTTAGTATTTATCTTATAAGATATATTTAGTGGGAGTTTCTTTTAGACGGAACATTTCCACTGATATCGCTGGAATATTGTGAATGATATTGTCAAAATAGCAAGATATGGCATTTCAGATGGTTGATGAAACCTCACAAAGAGTAGATCACTCTGTAGAGAGAAAGAATACGCTACAGAATGAATTCAGATAAACAATTTCAAATAATCGGTATGAAAAATAAAACTACAGTTTGTAGCTGTTATATTATTGTCAATCATGAATAACAAGTAAAGCAAAAGACCCAGGATGAACCCTTGAGGAGCTCCTAGAGGATTGAAACATTCTTTAGACAATTGATAATTGTCTACGATGCTCAAATAACTGATACTAATAACCGATGACAAACTTTATCGGGGGCTTTTTAAATGTATTCCCGTATCAAGAGATTGCATCACTGTTTTTGTAAAAGACAAAAGGTTAGTAACCTTGGAACATGTGGAATGAATACCAATCCGTTTGTCCAACAAAAATAAGTGAAAGTGATTGAAGACGTTACTATAAATAATTATTTAAAATAATTAATTAAGTTCTGACAACACTGCCACTGATCTATATTTAACGCAACTTTAATGCATTTTCAATGATCAAATCAAATCTTAAGAATCAGATAAAAATATGTTTTAGAGAAGCAGCTCGATTGATTTTGCAACATTTTAAAAATCAATCGGGAATCAAATCGGGCTCAGAAGAACGTTCCGTCTTTAATTTCTTAAAGCTATATGTAAGTAGTCAGCGCTTAATTTTTTTATGGTAAATACTAAAGACTAAGTATAATACAAGAAGAGAAAGGCGAATGAGGGTAAGGCGAAAAAGATTCTTTGAAAACAAAACCGAAATATTACGCAAAACTTTCAGCAATATTTTGTGAGCCGTCAAAAGTTTCTCCATTGAAGTTCATCAATTTTGGCGTTGACTGAGCAAGGCTTTAATTGTTAATTAATTTTTGGAACGCAATATATAGTGCTGCAAATATAGATATACAGTGCTTAAGATAATAATTTGTGTTTGTTAATCTCTTCTAATACTATTCTATCAATATTTTTTCAAGCAATCTAACTTTTAGGAAGTAATTTGTAAAACATAACCAATCTGAATAATTTTAAACATCAGCAGACTTTCGAAAACAAACATTCCCAAAGTTCGTCCAAACACATTCCCCCACTCCTAAAACCAGAAACAATTACAACAAATTTACATTATTTAATGCTTATTTAATTTCGCCACACGGATGGCATTAGCGAAACGCTTTCGGATGCAAACCCCGACTGCATTGCCATTGCATGTACCACTGATATTTATATACACATACATATATCCGGAGCAAAGTTTCCGGAAAAGTGTGCGGTCGAAAAGGACCCGCCTCATCGTGGAAAATAGGTTTATTTGTTTGGCGCCGTTTGTTAGCTACCCTTTGTCCTACGGGGGGACAATGGGCACCCCGGCAACAAATGACCCGCTTTTTGGGCACACCTTTCCAGATCCACGCCCCGGCAGACCTCGGATTGCACCCGCAAATTAAAGGTCACCGACTCCAAAGGTCTGGCGACTTGGTGACCAATAGCCGAAAGGTCAAGGCGGATTTACGGCCCACGGGCGCTTTGAGAAGGGTCGAATTAGATTCGGCGTCTTTAATTAATTCGATTGTGGAATAGCAAGGAAGTAATCGAATAAAGTGGAAATAAAAACTATATAATACACATAGAAGGTCAATCAGTCCTGTGCAGTTCCAACACAGAAATTAAGTCGTGATAGTTCGATGATTATGAGTTAGGATAAGAAAACCTACTTGTGGCAAGTGAATTTATGAGTTACCACTCAGTATAAATGTCATTAAAAACTGAACACAAATATACAGCATCAAATAAAGGGAAAGTTGAATAATTGTAAATATTTTTCGATATCTTTTGCTAATGTCACTACTGATGTCAGATTAAATGCTCGGTTAGCCATTATCGCTAGATATTCTGATGATCTCACAATGATAAAAGAAAACATTTTGTGACCAAGCATTGATATATGTAAAGCTGTGTCAGTGATGACATATGGAGCACCCAATATATTGGCAAGAAACTTGGGATTAGTGAACTTGAT